>NW_010358079.1:69276-82754 GCF_000414095.1 Morus notabilis | reverse complement strand
GATGTTTTTGTTCTCAATATCGTAGATATATATATATATATATATATATATATATATATATATATATATGTAAGAAACAAATAATGTGACTGCAGACCCAACCCATCATTTCTTTAATGTTGAGGTTGAGTTCGAAATATGCAAATAAATAAATCAATAACGTTGCCAACATTAAAGTATTTTAAATATTACTCCAGAAGTCAATAATGTTGATAAGTACTTCTTTACTAATAATCTTGTTAATTTAAGCAAATTTATGTTATGTTTCTTGAATCAGATAAAAGTTTTCCTAAGTAACTAGTTTTTTAAATATTTATATGTCTATATATACACTTCTCCATGTCTCTGACACAATCAAAATTCGAATTTATTTTCATACGGTACAACTATCTAGCATATGCTTCAAATTATGATGTACATATACATATCCACCTATCAATGTTTCTGACACAATTAAAATTCCAATTTATTTTCATGCAGTACAAGTGTCTAGCATATTCTTTAAATTATGAAGTACTAAATTATTTTTGTTGTCACCTATTATGCTCGTTGTAAAAGTTTTCTTACAATTATCTCTTTATTTAAAATTTGCAATTGTATTAATTGATCTTCTGGACGGCAATAATTAGATTGCTAGGAGCTTGTCATTGTAATTTGAGCTAAGGAGAAATTGTTCGGGTTTTAGACTGTAGATCCTATATTCTACCTATAGGAATTGTGTTCATGTCCGAACTGTCAAAGTCAAAATATACAAATAACATATCATGTCTTACAGCGATTCCCTGTTCCAAGGCGAAAAAAGAGTACAAAGGGACCGGAAGCATTTACTTCTGCTTTTATTTTGGTGAAACACATTTATAGTGACCACACGAAATGCTCAAGTAATGGTAACTAAAAATAACCACGTATATATAAATAGTACACACACATATATATATATATATATATATATATATATATTTGGCACTTGTATATTTATCTTCTACCATAATAAGTACCTCGTGCTTTCGTTGACCAAATAGGGTTTCACATTCATATATAAATAGTATACACTCTACCATAATAAGTACCTCGTGCTTTCTGCATTTTTTTTCTCTTAATATAAGATGGAAAATTGAACAATTAATATACTTTATGTTCAGTCAGATATGAATTTAATATAGGATGGATAATTTAGTTAACTAATATTCCTTATATTGGAGTGATATATGAATTTACCGTTATCTATGTTGCCTAGCATTTTACTATGCATATTTTTTTCATGCCTATGGTTGTACATATCAATACAACATTGATTTCTTCTTGTTTTTTTTTTCTTTTCATGTTTACACATGATCATACAATAATTAACCGTGACCAAATATTACTATCAGGATCAACCCAACACGTATGCCCTAGTGGTCAGCACAGAGAGCATGACCCTAAACTGGTACGGCGGCAAAAACAAGTCCATGCTGATCACCAACTGCCTCTTCCGCCTCGGCTCCTCCGCGGTCCTCCTTACCAACAAGTGGACGGAGCGCCGCCGCTCAAAGTACCAGCTCATGCACACCCTCCGCACCCACAAGGGCGCCGACGACAAGAGCTATCGGTGCGTCATGCAGCAGGAGGACGAAGACGGCAAGGTCGGCGTCGAGCTCTCGAGGGACCTCCTCACCGTCGCCGGCGAAGCCATCAAGACCAACATCACCATGCTAGGCCCCCTGGTCCTCCCCGCATCCGAGCAAATCCTGTTCTTGGCCAACCTAGTAGGACGTAAAATCTTCAAGATGAAGATCAAACAGTACGTCCCGGACTTCAAGCTCGCCTTCGAACACATTTGTATACACGCCGGCGGCCGCGCCGTGCTCGACGAGATCGAAAAGAACTTGTCCTTAACAAAGTGGCACGTTGAACCTTCTAGAATGACGCTTTACAGGTTTGGAAACACCTCCAGTAGCTCACTTTGGTATGAGCTGGCTTACACCGAGGCCAAAGGGCGGGTCCGAAAGGGGGATCGGGTTTGGCAAATCGCATTCGGGTCGGGTTTCAAGTGCAACAGTGGTGTTTGGCGTGCATTGAGGAGAATTAATCCGGCAAAGGAGAAGAATCCATGGATTGATGAGATTGATGAGTTTCCTGTTGATGTGCCTGATATTCAACCCGTTATAGGGCACTAAAAAAATAATGTTGTTATTAATTAATTAAATACATTTACTTGTGTCTTTTTTTTTTTTTTTAATTGTAAGGCCCTTCTCTTAGTGAAGCTATAGAAGTTGTTGGGAAGGGCTTGGTTTGAAGTACTAGTCAAAGCATGCGTATATGTGTGCATATATCTATGATCTATCTAGCAGAACAATATTTAATTATGTTGTTTTTGTCATATTTAATTAGAGTCAACAATTGAAAAGCATAATATAAGCTATTTTATTTATTTTCTAATATTTTATTTAAGCTAGTGGAGGGCACTCATTTTACGTTTGTCCCTTTTTTTAAAGCTATATATATATATATATATATATATATAAATGGTAAAAACACGTGTATATATGTATTTAATTACTATATTTTCTTGGTAATGATAGCCAGCTACGGTAAGAATGTGACATTAATTAGTTCGTAGGAAAAGCAAGGGAATATATTGGTGAAAGAAAGTGATGATCATAGATCTAGATCAAGATATGGGTTTATGATGCGTGTAATTATGATGAGCTAAATTTAGAGGATCATAAAAGGGAACATTATCACTTCACAACATGTGAAATCATAAAGTAGGTAAGTCAATTTTATTGTGAGGAAGATTTTCTTTTTTGAAAAACTTCAGGTGATTCACGTTGTTGTTTTTATATTGTATTAGAAATCATCATACATGTGAAACCACTAAGTTTTTTTTTTTTTTTGTTTTGTTTTGTTTTTCATGTTAAAAAAATCATAAAATAATATTTTTCTTAAGCAAGTGGATGTATATTATGGAATATTCTAGATCTATTGAAGTTGATTGTTGAGATCAATATATCTCATTTCCTTTTCCTTTTTCTCCTTTTCATCTCAAACCCCGTCCTTTGTCCTATAATTGAAATAGATCATAAGAATCTTTGTAGCTAGATTTTTTCTTTTGTTTTTGTTTCTCTCGTTTTTTATTTAATGAGATATTACATCACAATTAGATGGTTACCCACTAGAAATCATATCCCCCACTCTGTCTTCCACTTAATTTTATTTAAAAATAGAAAACAACAATACAAATAAATTAATAGGCATAAATAACAAGCATACACATCTTTATATTCTAAAATAAATTAACATCTATAACATAGGTTACTTTGACAACAATATTATATTAATCAATTTATTTCAAACTGTAAGATAATTAGGTGCAATAATAATTAAATAAAACAAGACAAAGAACCAAAATTTCATTTTATTTAATTAAATATTTAAATTCCTTTAATTAATTTGTACTTAATTTCTCAATGGGTTAAAAATTACCCAATTGCCCAAAATCTCTAAAATTTGCAATTTTCCCCCCTTATGGCCGCAGGTATAATACCTGCAGCCCTTCACTGAAGCACATGCCCAATAGGACCTGTGTTGGCTTCTTCTGTCACGGGCCCCCAAATGGGCCTGTGTTATTTTTTTTTGTTTGGCAGCTTTGGGCTGAAGCCCAGAGCTGTTTCAACCCTAGGGTCACAACATACTATCGCGACCCTTGACTAGATGTGGCGGCTGCCACTGCGTGCAGCTGCGGTGGTACACCGCGGCTGTCTTGTCACCGGCTTAGCCAGGAGGCTACGTTTAGTTATCCACAGTGCCGGTGGCGGTAGATGCTGCCGCCGGCCATGAATTTTTTTTTTTACTTTCCTTATGCGGCGGCCTTGGTCGCCGTTGTTCCTCAAGCCGCGGGAAAAAAAAAATTCTTTACCAAATTTCCTTAATTCCTTATTTTCCAGAAAACCAAATTTTGTGAATAACAATTAATCCGAAAATTATTCAACAAATTTTGATCAATATCAATCACCAAAAATTCATATAATTATTAATATTCATGCTTTTCTCAACAAAATAAAGCATCTAAAAATTCCATAGATAAAAGAAGAATCATTTGAATCAATCAACATAATATTCAACCAGAGATATTGGAGATGAAAATTCTCTCAATAATTTAATGTAATGATTGCTCTGATACAACTTGTTTGTGTTTAATCCTTATACCACGTCCATGAATCAGCACACTAAATTACTAAGAAAATATGTTGGACCAAATACCTGTCTCCATTGGTGCAGCCTTAATCTTCAGCATAAATCTCTAAGACAACGAGTACGTCAAGTTATCATCTTCCTCAGTCAAATCACCAGATTCTTTAATGGGTGTTCTCTCTCTAGATGGGGAAGAGGAAAAACAACCGAATGATTTGACGTATTGGGAACCATAACCTAAGTTTCTTTATATATTGTCTCATTAGGCTCCCATTAAACCTAATTGGGTCAATATTGGGTATCCACTCATTTAGCTCATACCCAGTTAGGAGACTATTTGGGCTCTGCATAATTAGACCACTTAATTAGCCCAATTAATTAAATAGCGTCCATATAATTGTTATAAATATGTGGCCCACAATTATTATTAGAAAACATAATTTCCTAACATTTATAGATTTTGTTTTTTGTTTTTTTATGTTTTTATGTTTTTGTTGTTGTTGTTGTAAATATGTAACTTTTGAAGTAAGATCTGAAAGTTATTACTTGAAAAAATATCAACACCAGTAATGGATTGTTATCCGAATAATTAGAAGAACTAACAATAGACGGGGTCAATGCATTTTGAACCTATATTTATTTGCACACCAATAGATAAAAAGACCTTCATGTTCATTAATCGAACTAATAATTAATTCAACTGTTTAATCTGATCAATATTATAATGAATTTTTTTTTTTTTACCTCAATTTCGATATTTTATGGATCAATAATCTTAATATTTATTTTGGTTAAATGAAAGTACAATGGTAGATTGAGAGTTATTTCTAAAATTACAGCTATGACATAGCTAGGTCAGTGACTTTTCGTAAAAATTGAAGTAAGATCTGAAAGCTAATATTAGTGAAGAAATAATAAGACTACTGATCAGAGAATAAATCCTATAATAAAAATAATAGAATTGTAAAAATTCTGTACAGGGGTCAAATTTAATAATTAGTACAATATCTCAATTTGATCGACACGTCCAAGAAGAAAATCTCATATTAAATAGTACTCATCATAAATATTTTTATCATTTTGGAAGAAGTAAATATGTGAGACTGTTGTAATTATATATATAAAAAAAAAAGAAAGATAGTAAATAGATAGAAGAAAGATCATGTACGTACATGTTAGGAAATAAATATATGTCAGGCTGTACACATTGTTTCCACAGGAATTATAAAATGGACATGTCATATGAATAATGTTAGAAACTACTAAGGAATATATTATATTTATATATATCTTGCTAGACGATCGAGGAATGGAAACGGAATAAATTGATTGTATTTAATTATTTGGGAAATCGTAAAGAACAATACTGTGGGTTACTGTACAGTTGATCATGAAAGATCTTTCAACTTTCAAGCACCCGAACGACACTATTTAATACAGAGGAAATGGAATTCTGAAATATATAGAAGAACGAAATTGATTAATTAAATATGAAACATAAAATTGAGAATTATATAATAAAAATAGGATACAGAAAAATATTCTAGTAATTAATAAGATTTTGTTTTCAACCCTCAAAATATTTTGTATCAACATTTCTTAGTTTTGCATATTTATTTATTTTTTATTTTGATAAATTTCAGTTATGATTAAACATTAAAAGCATGCATTATCAATAAGAATGCCTTGTATATTATATGTGTGAAATGTTTTCATTCGGTGGCCGTACCACTTCATTAATTGTAACAGTATATATTTGTCAATGTAACATTATTGTGCGTTTGTGTAACACTTATTTTGTTTAATTATTGTAACACTAAATAAAATATAGTCTTCTACTATATTACATTACACTTCTTCAGTGTTATCGTATTACACTAAATAATTGTAAATATGTAAAAAAAATGTTACACTTACATTACGACCGCCGGAATTAAACAATTCCTATATATATATATATTTATATATATATAATATTAATGCTGATCAGAGTCACATGAAAAATGACAGTGGGAATCTACACGTGTTCACGAAATCACTGTTATATTTTGGTACCATATAGTTAATGTCGTAGTAAATTTTTGGTCCATGATAGGTGTAGTTCAAGGAGTAGCTTTCTGAGATCCAAGCCATCTGCCTTTTTTTTCGGTGATAATTATTATCAAATTTACTGAGCTCATCAATGCCCTATGCTGACTTTTAAATTGGGTTAAAAACAATATTAGGCACCGTAAATATATACCAGAATAATCGGTTTGGCTTGAGACTTGGAGCACCTTCGTCTAATTGAGAGAGAGCACTACAGGAAACGTTAAATTTAACATCTCTTAATAGATGACAGTCGTCTATATTACTGACTAGTTAGTGCGCCAGTTGACACAGACCTTAGACTATAATTTTCACTAAAATCATTGTCAAAATTAAAATATTTAACGATAGTTTTTAATAAAACCATCGTTTAATTTGGCGCTTTCTCTCTGTCTCTCCTTCTTTGCGACCTTCATACAACTCCAGCCGTCCCTCCTCCGTCATCGACCCAGCTCTCTCTCCACCCGTTGTGCCATTCTTCTTGATAAAGTCAATGAAAAATTTATGTTGTTTCACTGCAAAAATGTTGAGGAAAAAAAGGAAGAAAATCTTACCATATTACCATTAAATGCATTTGAACGTTAGAGCTAAAATATGGCAAGGTGGCTATATAATTTAAGAGATTCCTTAGATGATTTGTTACCGTTGGTAATTTAAGAGATTTCCTTATTAGATAATTTGTTATCGTTGGTTTTTTTCAATATATATATACTCTTATTTGAACAACTTGCTCAGACAAGAAAAAGTGAATAGAAATCTTTTCTCAATTCATTGCTTCTTGCATTTTTTAATCATTCTATTTAGTGCAAAGTCATTACTTCTTTCTCTCTCTCTGTCGCTCCCTCTATCAACCATCCCCTTCTCTCTATCGCTCCCCTCTCTCTCACGAACATCGCTCCTCTAAAATAGAACACCCGCCATTGTCGCCACCGTCGTCACCAAACCGCCACCATCGTCGCCAAACCGCCACCAGCCGCCACCGTCGTCGCCAACTGCCATCCTCTATCTACATATAAACATTGAAGTGTTGATTTTAATGTTATTTTTCATTCAAAACTTATTTTTGAGGTTTTATTGTTTAAATGGCTACTATTAGACGATGGTTTTTATTAATTTATTTTTTCATCATATTATTGTTAGCATTGTGTTGATGGCCGTTTTTGTATCATGCTCGTACAAGGGTCCATGCCTAATGATTCTGTCTCGTGATGAGATTGGGCTCGATTTGTGGACCCAAACCACGCTCAGGGAACTCGCTTGGGCTGTGATTTGGTGGGCCATAGGTAATCGAACGAGCCCACTTATTTCTTAGTTTGATCCGATTTTAAGTCCTACATGGGGGTTTTAAAATAATTAGGCTAATGAATGAATAGGTGATGGATAATTCAACCATAAAATCCTTTGGAGACTTGAAAGTCCAAAATTTAAGTTGTAGAACCTTCCCTTCCGACGCTAGATGAGAAGTTTTTTTGCTCTGGAGCAGCTTTCTCTAGAGCTGGTAAGGATTCGACTCCGTGGCAATTGTTGCTTTGAAGACGTCACTGTGGATGCCCCCACAGAGGCATCACTGCAGATGCTACCATGGAGATACTTCCCATGCTCTAAGAAACTCCTATGTGACCAAAGATACTTCCTATGCTCTAAGAGACCCCTCTGTGTCTGAAGATTCTTCTTATGCTCCATAGAGATTGAATGTGTTAGGTGTTTTAGTGACGACTGTTTAGCCAAAATCGGAAAGCAACGTTCTGGAACTGGTCTGGTGTGTGTTCAGACCTCCAGAAATAGAAATGCCTCTAGAACACCAAATTCAGTCAAACACTCTATGATTTCCAGACCTGAGGAAGGTCCAATGTCACTAAGAATTCCGGATTTGGTTTCCAAATACACCTTTTTATGACCAATTTATTTGTCAAAGAGGAAAGTCACCTGATGCAAGTGCTCTGGAGGGAAATTGTTCATACAAGCCTCTGGTAAGACGTGATCATATAGCTCCAGAGCAACCGTTAAAATCTTCCAAACTTCTCCTATACATAGCTCTTCACTTCTTCATTTCAAGGGGGACCCAAGGGGGAGACCTCTTTTGGGACGTGTAGAAAGTTTTTTGAACACTTGATGCAAGTGCTCTAGAGAGTTGTTCTTCAAATTTGTGCTCTTCGTGTTTAAGGTTCTTCATAGAAATGTCACTCAAAAAGTTTCAAAACACTTCGTTTGATCCATCCAAAGTCGTCTATAAGCTACATTTGAAGTTTTTGAGGTTTAACCGGAGGTATGAATATCCGCCTCTGTGGCTGGACTCCGTCGTCCCAAAGCACACTTTTGAAAAACCATAACTTTATCTGTTGACACGCATTCTCGGAGGCAACCTGTGTTTATTCTCTGAGGACTTCTTTAAAACAGCCTTATCCGCACTTTGCGAGTCAGGCAGCTGCACCAGAGGCAACCCCTGCTTGTCCTCGGAGTATTCCTCCCCTGAAACTGCCTAATCCATACTCTTTGAGTGAAATCTCCATCAACCGTTCGGTTACTCCTCCCACCATACTACATCCATACGATCTCCATGACTGAGTTTAACCTCCGTCAGGGGGTAGCTCGTACGTACCAGGTGTTGATCAATCATCCAAAAGCATTGTCGAGACTGCCTTAGTAACTTGGCACTAAAGTGGGTCCTAGATTCTGATTTCTTCAGCTTACTTTGGTCCTAACTGGCTCCCTCTTCTTCGTTGAAGGTCCTACTGTACAAAGCTCTTATGTGAATGTCGTGTTTTTCATCCGCGTTAGCATTGTCACCACCGAATATGGTACTTACATGTGCATATCTTATACACTCATACCCACCGAATCTACCGGGCCTCAACATAAATGCGATTTCATTGGGGAGATTAGGACGCCGTTTAAAAGTGGTACCTCGGACTAAATGAATTTCTCAAGTAATGGAGGAGTCCGCTTCACACCATGAAACTCTCAACGCTAACCACCATGAGGAAGGAGAGCAGCCCATGATTTCGGATGTTGTGGCCGCCCTTCGAATCTTCAGAGATTCTTACAATGAGATCCTCTCTGACATCAATCAACTCTGGGAGCGCCTTGACAAAGACCCAGCTCTTGGTCCCGCCGATGATGAAACTGCGCAGAAAACCTCCGCTGCTGGAGCAACTCTGAAGCCTTCAGAGCCAACCAATGTTGGTCCTCTTATCTGTGATGATGTGCTAGCCATCTTAAAGCAGCATATGCATAGCATTGCTCCAGAGGATGAGAAGTACCTATGACAACCTCTGTATCCCACAGAGCTGTACCAAAAGTCATACCCTCTGGAGTAGGAAACTCCTTGCTTTGTGCTTTTGGATGGTCGTAAAGGCAATCCCAAGGAGCACATTAGTCCCTTCCTCGATGCCCTTGGAAAGTATGCCGGAGACCGTGATCTTCGTCTCTGAGAATTCTCCAAGTCATTTACGGACAGAGTATACACACTGTATACTTCTAAAATGAGGAAAGAGTCACGATCATTCAGCTTAGTAACACTCGCCAAAGGCGCAAAGAAGACCTCTTGGTTTTCGTGCCAAGATTATGTGACCTCACCCTTGACTGCTACGATGAAAGCAACGAAGGAGCTCTCGTTGACATTTGCATCAACAACATCCTTCCGTAATACTGGGTGCATTTGTAGGATATTGGTATCAACCAATTTTCTCACCTCGTTGAGTCTGGTAGGAGAACTGCTATCTCTGTATGAGTCTCCAAACCTTAGCAGAATTGGAGAGAGAAGAAGCGCACTACTCCACAGACACTTACTGCCTTTGAGAAGCCTTTTAGGCCTCGTCGTTCTTATAAGAAGCTCTTGCCTCTGTTGCCCTGCTTTGACGAAGAACTTCACACTGTCTTGGAATAGCTGCTCCGTGACGAAGTAATTCTGCCATTTGTGCCTCGACGTCTGCCCTCAATGGCATGCAAGAAGCACCTGCGATAAGTCTTGTTTTATGGATGGCCATTTAGACTCGTGTATAGTCATTTCAATTCTTGAAATATAAACTTTTTCATTAGTATTATTTGAATCTATGATTTGTCCTTCCATTATTTTATTTGATAATTATGTGATGATAAGTCTTGTTCTGTTGCATAGTCTTGTGGATTGACTTACATTTCTCAATAGCATAATTGGAGTCCCGAGTTTAAGCTTTAATTCATGTGGTGGTATACCATTAAAGTTAAGATTGTGTAGAAATTTTTGAGGATATGAGAGATTTAGGTCATCTATGTTTTCAGATGAAGATGTTATTATGTCATAGTTATAATAAGATTTTAATTCACCAGGTACCAGAGATAGTATATAATTATTAATATCGTCATTTTTTTTTTAATTTTTGGATGTTACTATTGCTTGTTGTTTTAAATATTCAATATTGTTAAAAATGGTGGTTGAAATGATTATATATTAATGTTGAAATTTTTTGAATTGGATTTGATTCATAATGTACTTTGTATTTTTATGGTATTTTTATACATGTGCTATCTTCATTTTCTAAATTTTTTATTCCTTCAGCAGTGCCATTTCCAACATTCAATATCTAGTTTGAAAATTGTTCAATTTATCCTTTTTCTCTTTATGTAATATTACAGTAATTTAATTTTAAATATTTTGTTAATGTTAAAATTTAAAAATGTGGCTATAGTAAGAATTATTTATACTTACATCTCTTATGTCTTCTTTTAATTATGTAAGGATAACAGGTAAAATTTGTCGAAAATCACCGGTTAGAAGAACTGTCATTCCACCGAATAGTTGCTCAAAATTATTTTGTAAATCTTGAAATATTTTATCCAATGCTTCAAAACAATATTTGTTAGTCATAAGTGCTTCATCCCATAGTATCAGTGATGTTTTTTCAATTAATTTTGCTAAATGAGTTCCCTTTTTGATATGACATGTAGAAAATTTATCTATTGATAGTTGTATTCAAAATCTAGATGCGTAATTCTTCCTTTAGGTAATAATAATGATGTTATTCTTGAGGATGCAACAATAAAAATTATTTCATTGTTTGATATAATTTTTGTAATGATTACGTTCCACAAATATGTTTTTCCAGTTCTGGCATGACCATAGATGAAAAAATATTGCCTTTTCCGTGATTAAGTGATTCTAAAATTTGTTGGTAAATAAATCGTTGCTCATTGTTTAAATTGTGTACCAATATAGAATTTTCGTCTTTTTATTTATTTATGTCATAATTAAATTCTTCTCTTAATAGTTTATTATTTAGATAATTTATTAGTGATCCAATAGGACGTGGTAAATTAAAATGTGCTAAAGTCGATGAATTTATATTTAACAAATTTTCTGGTTCATATAATATAAAATTGTATAATTCGTTTCCAGAGATTTAAAAATATGGGTTATTAAATAAAATCTTAATTTTTGGTAAGATATCATCTGTCATGAATTCTCAATGTTTTTCAAGTAATTTTATTTAGTTATTTACATTGTAAAATAACAAAATTATGACAAATAATTGTCGCAATTAAGCTCATGTTGACCAAAATAAAGCTTCTAATATTGATTCATCTCATTCCTTGTCATCTCCTAATAAGCCTAATGCATAGCATGCTACTTGATTGGTTGATATGTTATATTGTCAACTGTTCTAAGGGTTTCATAACTTGTTATCCCTCTTTGATGATTTAGTAATAATTTTAGATAATATAATTCTCCAGAACTTGGATGGACATAAAAAGATCATTCAATTGTATGTCTTGTTTGTGTAAGGGACCCGTATTTATACTTGTTATTCCAAACATATTTAGTTAGAAACTCGTTGTAAGTTAGTTACATGGCATTGATATCATGTTTGTTCGTTTCCATCCATTCTGTGATAGTTGTTTTATGAATACCTGGTTGTCTTATTATATTATTAAGACGTTGATTAGAGTGGAATGTTATGTTTTGCACTTTTAGTAAATATATTGATAGTCGTTGAACAACTGGTAAAAAATCTCAATATCGTATTCGTTTAGAAGAAAAACAAAAATTGCGCTTTCATTATGGTCTTACAGAACAACAATTACTTAAATACGTTCGTATAGCCGGAAAAGCAAAAGGGTTAACAGGTCAAGTTTTACTACAATTACTTGAAATGCGGTTGGATAACATCCTGAACAGTTCTCCCAGCAAGGGGAATCCTAGAGGAGGAAGAGGGGACAGCGTAAGTTTTTACATTCTTTCAAGTCAAGTGGAAGAAAAAGACAATGCGCTCCTACCTATCTCGAAATTCTCTAAGAAATGAGGTCCCAGAAGTGCATGATAAATACCGCCAAAGCCCAATACTGCAGAGGAAATTAAGTGAAGTACTCCAGATACAAAATATGGAAAGGTGTCTAGAACCTCCCCGCCAGGCCCTACCCCCTAACCTAGAGTAGCTAGGTGGGATAGGATCCCCTTTTTTACGCCTCCATGTCCCTCCCGTGTGGCGACGTGGGGTCGTAAAAAAGGAAAGAGGGGGATGGGGTTTCTCTCACTTGGGGCATAGCGGGCCCCCAGCGGGAGGCCCGCACGACGGGCTATTAGCTCAGTGGTAGAGCGCTGGCGAACTGAAACATCTTAGTAGCCAGAGGAAAAGAAAGCAAAAGCGATTCCCGTAGTAGCGGCGAGCGAAATGGGAGCAGCCTAAACCGCGAAAACGGGGTTGTGGGAGAGCAATACAAGCGTTGTGCTGCTAGGCGGCAACAGAAAGATAATGAATAGGAAGAGAAGACTAGAGAGGATAGTTATAGTAAGAAGAAGAAGAATTTTCCAGTTCGAGAATAGGGAGCAACTAGGAGACAACATCCGAGTTAGCAACTTTCAAAGCAATTCGGTAAAAGAATCTTTCTTTTTCCACTTATTGAACAGGGTTCTATGGTCAGTCCGCGACCCCTGGATGCCGAAGAATCAAAGGATGGCTCGTCCCTAAGAAGACGAGTGGACAAAGATGTCTTCGTCGTGATTGTTGTGCAAAAAACCGGCCTGAATGACAATGGTGCTGAACTTCTAAAACCAAGCTCGAGGAGCCTGTTTGAGACCATACTGTGATGTATTGGGTATTCATATAATCGCCACATTGCTTCGTATGGTGTTATTTATCTACAGTTAATATAATTTTTTATTTCGTCTATTTTTTTTATAAGTTTAAGTAGTTTCACCAGATTTTTCTGTATATATGTTTTCTTCTATATATAACCGC
>NW_010358079.1:36995-69143 GCF_000414095.1 Morus notabilis | reverse complement strand
CCGCTCTTATTCTATCTGGTCCTTTTGTCAAGTATTAAAATATATATTTTATAAGCATTGATTAAGAACGAATTTCTACATTAATGTGAGCATGAAATTTTAGACATAAGTCTTTATTGTAAGGAACTACAAATCTGTTGTCTAATTTATACTTTCTTTTTCCACATAAAAAAATCATATTTCTTCACTTGTAATTGACAAATCTATTTTCTTCAACACTTGTTTCATTTCTTAATTACTTTGGAAATTTTTTTGAGCATTCTGAATTTTTCATGCACGGAGCATTTGCTTTAGCAACGCCACATGGTCTATGCATCAAAAATTCAGCTACAACGTTGTATTCTAATATGTTCTTTTCATGGTCAGGTATTTCTGCAAAAGTGAATTTATCTATTTGTGATGGTTCACATAGCTTTTCATGAGGATATAATCAAAATAGAAAATGATAATGTGGAAAATCCCATTTCTAAAATTCAACTACATATAAATCTATAAAATTTAGAAAAAATGTCAGTTTAGTTTTAGTTTAATATAAAGAGTTATAAATGATTTTTGTTTCCTATTTATAAGGGGAGATAGGTCTAGAGAAGGTAGACTAACCAGCTACAATCGTGCTAAATATCTTTTCATTTTTTATAGTGGACAAAAAGTGATATAATTTCATTTTAAAAATTCTTGTAATAATATTTGGTCTATCTGCAGGTTTTTTACTCGGTATTCTTGTTAGAGCTCTAGTAATTTTAAGCCACTTTAGATTACACGTGAATGTTATGAATAAATCTGAATTTCCAAAGTGTGTACAAATTGCTATCGCATATTGATAGGTCTAAATCATATATCTAGGGCTTCCAGTGTGACTGGAACGAAGAATAATTATTTTGCCTATTGCTTGTGCATTTGTATCTCATCTAGTAACAACATCTTGGATTCCTTGATAAATTTCAGATCTCAGATTTTTTTGGTTTTTTCTAATATAGTCCAAGCGATCTTCTTCGACAGAGCCCTATGCATCGACTACATATTGTTGAAATACTCTGCTGCCTCTGAAAAGAGTGTTGCCTTGTAGTTCACGTTGTTACAGTTGATAAGAATAAAATTCTCTCATAGAAATTCTATTTTCTTTGGAAAAGGTAGACTAACCTCCTACAATCGTCCCAAATATCTTTTCATTTTTTATAGTGAACAAAAAGTGATCTAATTTCATTTTAAAAATTCTTGTAATAATATTTGGTCTATCTACAGCTTTTGTACTTGGTATTCTTGTTAGAGCTCTAGTAATTTCAGGCCACTTTAGATTACATGTGAATGTTATGAATAAATCTGAATTTCTAAAGTGTGTACAAATTGCTATTGCGTCTTGATAGTTTTGAATCATATATCTAGGGCTTCTAGTGTGACTGGAACGAAGCATAATTCTTTTGCCTACTACTTGTGCATTTGTATCTCTTCTAGTAACAACATCTTCGATTCCTTGATAAATTTCAGACCTCAGATTTTTTTGGGTTTTTCTAATATAGTCCAAGTGATCTTCTTCGACAGAGGCATATGCATCGACTGCATATTGTTAAAATAGTCTGCCACCTCTGAAAAGAGTGTTGCTTTGTCTTTCTCGTTGTTTCAGTTGATAACAATAAAATTCTCTCAAGAAATTCTCTTTCCTTTGGATCTATTATTTGAATTGTTTATTTTTTTATTTCAAATCTGTGTTGTAACCATCTTCTCCATAAGGAAATAGTAAAGGATATTGGAGAGCCATGTAGGATGGATGTAATTTTGTAATTCTCTATAAAGTATATGTTCTATCTTGAATCATAATGTCTCTTCCTTGTTGACTCACCAATATCTCCAACTATTAAGCCACCTATATCATTTGAAGTGGATAATTCATATTGTTTGTTTATGTATGTCTTTGGCTTATAAGTCTTAATTTCATAGACAATATTTCATGCTCTTGATATCTATCTCTTATCATTCGAAAAAGTTTCACTAACTTGTTTGTATCATCAAGCATTCTAATCAAATTTTTAGTTATTGATTTAATTAAATTTTTAGATTGTTCATCAAATGAGAATGATGCTACTCAATTTTTAATTTCATTTTTTGTGTCGTATAAGTAGAGCTATACAAATTTCAGAGGATTATTGTTAACCGGTAGTAGAGATCCTATGAGATGATGTACTTTTCCATTTATTTTAAAAATATATGGCCTATCTGAGGTTCCTATATTTGTTTCTATATTAGCTCCAAGTGATATAAATGCAAACATAAAATTATATGTTCGAATATTCTTTCAAAAATATGCACTTGTTGGACCTCCATAATAATCAAACAGTTTATCCAGAACGGGAGGAGTTTTTCCAATTAGCAGTAAAATGACTCTTCCATCTTTACAGCAAAGATCAAATTTAAGTGCACTGTTGTTTTTGTTTCGTTTATTGAACCAGAAAAGAGCACCACAATATTGCAGGTACAAGAACAATCTCTGAGATCAATGTACATATCAGTGACACCTAAAGAGATTAATGACAACGATGAAGACAACACATAATAAAGTAGTATTATTCTTACATAAAGATTCTATAATAATTTTAGTAGTTAATGCTGATAAAAGAGTTACATCGTTGGTTGCGGTTTTCAAATATTGATGGAATTGATAACTGAGGGTTTTCTTTTTGAGACTAGAAAAATTCCAGCATCGCGTTAAGTCTGGATCGAGAGGTTCGTACTGAGGCAGGCTCAACATTTTCATTTGTATGAATCAGATGCTCATTATTTGCGTTGATAAATTCCGGGTCCATTTGTGAAATGATATGGAAAATATGTCAATTTCAACATCGTCATTTTTTTTGTTGTGATTTTTTCTTATCCATCTGTTAATTACAACATAAGATTATTTCAGCAAATTAAAAGAAAAAGTAAATTTGCTTGCCTAACTAATCTCTTAGTATTTAAGTGTGATATATTAGAATTGGTAATAAATAGTTAGGCAACTATTTTTGTAATGACATTCAACTCATTTAATTGTTGTTTGTATTAAGAATGCTGATATCTGTAAGAGTCTCTTAGTAACTAATTTGACTAATAAACTTATTGCGTTATATATTTGTAACTATGATTTAGTTCAAGTAAGATAATACAAAAGTATGTACAATGATTATATATTTACAATGGCGAAGATTTGAAATTAAGAATGCTAAGTACAATTACATAAAACATAGATTAATAAGATAGAAAAAATACATAAATGAAATTTATATACAAACGGAGGAATAAACATAAAGCTTCATGTGCTATGGCCACTTCCTTCACGGATGGACAAACAAATTAAAAGCTCTCCACAACAAAAGCTAATAATATAAATTTTATAGGAAGAGAAAGAAGAAGTGAAAAAATCGAGAAAAAGATAAATAAGTGAATATGTAAGTATTTTATACTAATATTTTTTATATAATAATTGTGGCTCAAATATTCAATATTCTCATCAATAATATGTGATGGATATAATTGACTTGTAATTGTGACTATCTTGAAGCTGCCTATTGCAATGTTGTTCATAAAATGAACAACACCAATGTCAACTACACAGAAGCGCAAAAATTAATAAGGTATTATGTCCCTTACATACATTATAATGTCTCCACAATTAAGGAGACGTTTGGCATGTGATTAGAATTATTTTTAATTTACGTGTATTTTTTATAAAAAAAAATACTGTCATAAACTATGAACCATTATTTAAATTATGATTTAAATCTTCAAACTAAACATCGTCTAAATATATGGCTGGAGTAAAATATACAATTGTCTAAAAACTATCACGTGACTTAAAACAAAAAAGGAAAACAAAAGGAGGGAATCAAAAACCGGAGGGCACAAACGTACAACCACAGCATTAGGGCGTGAAAAGACTAAAAAGCCCATGCTCAGGAAAACAATCAAAACGGGGAAGAAAAGGGCAAAATGGTCATTGCGTGATCAAGGCAAAATCGGGGAGGAACTGTTCAGTGCACAGTGAATCAGCCTCTTCTTTAATATATTTCTAATAATAATATTAAAGAAAACAGTAAAATCCAAAAGAATAGAAGTTTCATCTTTCTATTAAACATTAAAGGAGACGAAAATTTTTTGTCAAAAATAAAAAAATTGAAGTTCCATTCTTTCTATATTAGAAATCAGAATCAAAATGACATAAGTAAAGTAATCAAAAAACTATTAGTTAAGGAAGATAGACAAACTCCGAGTGTAAGTAAGATAAACATTTAAGAAACGAAGAAAAAAACCATACTATAAACACAAATCAACTGTGATTTGAATAGCAGAAACGCAAAGGAAAAAAAAAACCTAAATAAGCCAAGAACAAAGTAAAACAAAAAATAGTCATCAAGGTTTTCCTTTCCATTACAGAAAGGAAAGAGCCGAGAAATTAAAACTTATCAAAGAAAGATAGTAAATCAAGAAAGTAAGAACCCAAGTAACTGAAAGAAAAACGAAAAAAAAAAAAAGAACCAAAGGAAGTGAAAGAAAAAAGAAGAAAAAAAAAAAACAAAAGTGAAGGAGACGAAAAATTTGTCAGAAAAAAAAAAAACCCGAAAAAAGAATCCAAATGTAGTAGACATGAGTTGCCAGCAGTTTTTGGATAATTCCCATATATAAAACTCAACATGTCAAAAGTCATTATAATTCATCATCGCCACATTTAAAAACCAGTCAAAGGTAAAATATATCAAGTAAAAATATATACACGTATACATAAGTAAGAAACATATACAAAAGAAGTCAACATTTCAGCAGTATTCACTAATGAAACATAGGGGAAAAAACTGTATAAGTACAGATTACCAATATTTATTAACAACAAAGGAGAACGAAAATAACAAAACATAAAGAGCACACATTAATAGCACCACCGCAAGTGAAGACATTCAGACATGAGTTATTAATCATACCTGGTACGCTATAAATCCTGGCTCGAACACAAAATATCAGCTATCCAAATCTCAGCAAGGCGACGGGAAAAACACAGAAGTGGAGGGATGCAACACTAATGCTATGTTTGGTAGGAAGGAAAGAAAATAAGATAAAAAGAAAATATATAAGTGATGAAAAATAGTAATGATGAAAAGGAAATTGATTTTCTTTTATGTCATTTAGTATGAGAAGATGAAAAGAAAATGAACTTAGCTTCACTTGTTTGGTATTGGAAGTTAAATTGTGAAGAAAGAGTAAACTTGACTCGTAAATTACTTTTATACCCTTAAAATTTTTTACTTGGATGTTAACGGAAAAAAGAGTAGTTTAATAACTTTACTCACTTTAATTAGTTGTCCTCATTTTCTGCCCATTTGTGGAAAGAAAAAAAATGGTGGAACTTACGTGTACTATTTTTCACTCCATTTGCTCTTACTTTCTCTTTTCTCTCGTACTAAACAACTTACATTTCTATTTTCCCTCCCAAAATCTCTCCACCTTCTTCCTTCCATTTATTTTTTTTCCTACCAAACATACTCTAAATGATGAAGAACGTAATAGAGCAGGAAATGATCAAACGTCTAGAGCATAAATGATGGAGAATGGGGTATAGCAGTAAATGATCAAAGATGAAACGCAGAGGAGAAAAAGTGAAGTGCAAGAGAGAGCATAAATACAAAGAAGAAATAGACATGCAACAGCAATATTTATAAATAGAGAGCAAGAAAAGGTGGATGATACAGTCTAAAACGTATTAGAACATCGCACATATAACAGAGTAAAGTCGGTTTGCATGAACTGAGAAATGCAAAATGTCTTAATTGAATAATAAAAATAATATACTATCACAGTCAAAGAATGAAAAAAAAAATAAAGCTTAAATAATTGTCAGCTCAGAGAAAGAGCAAAGAAAAAACAAGTTAAAAAAAGGAAAAAAGAAAATTTTTCATATTCCAGATAAGGAGAAAAGAATCAAATAATTTAATACCTCAGCAAAAAAATTAGTAAAGATCATCAGCCTAGCAAGACAAATAAGCAACGTAGACATTATAGATCATCAACCTAATAAATGCAAGGGCAAAAAATCAAGATTCACTCACAGACGGCATGAATCAGCCCCAGCAAAGATAGGAGCGTCCAGATAGAAGCCACCTTTTCTGCAAAAGAATCGAGTTAAGCAGAAACTAAAGGACCATAAAATTTTTTTAAAAAATAACCCTATCCAGTAGCCAATAGAAAATCACAATAAATTTCAACGACTTCCAAAGGAAAGAAATAGCACACCATCGGACAACAAATTCACATGCAACAGGACTATTTATAAATGAAGAACATGTTGGTTTCCTAAACGATTTCAGATCCAGAATCGTGTGAGTAATGGATCGTGTATAATAAAAATTTTCATAAAAATTTTGAGATATTTTATAATTTATATTAATTTATGCATGAATAAATTAATCACATTAATTTATTTACTAAAAATCGGATTAGGAATTATACCTAGCAATCAATCAGGATGATAACTTATGTTCTTTGATCTCGAACGTTCATTGCTCCAATGCTAGTTTAAAAATTATGAACCTTTCTCGTCAATTCCTTAAATCTACAAAGACGTGTGTGTGGACACACCTGAAACAAAATGAGATTAGCAAGAACACTCAAGTTTTTCACGAACACCAACACATGCACGACGTGAAATTTTTTAGAGAAAATTTCCCTCTTTCTCACTCTATAAAATTCGGCTACTATTGCTAAGGAGAACAAAAATTGTGTCTCATAATTTTCGACAATAGCTAGGGCAAACAAAAATTATGTCTCATAATTTTCTACAATCTCTCAAAATTTTCATAAAACTTTTGAGATACTTTATAGATTATATTAATTTATGCACGAATAAATTAATCACATTAATTTATTCACCAAGAACTGGATTAGAAATTATACCTAGCAATGGATCAGGATGATAATTTTTGTTCTTTGACCTCGAACGTTCCTTGTTCCAATGCTAGTTTAGAAATCCCGAATCTTCCTCGTCAATTCCTTAAATCTACGAAGACGTGTGTGTGGGCACATCTGAAACAAAATAAGATTAGGAAGAACACTCAAGATTTTCACGAACACCAACACATGCACGACGTGATATTTTTTAGAGAAAATTTCCCTCTTTCTCACTCTATAAAATTCATCTACTATAGCTAGGGAGAACAAAAATTGTGTCTCATAATTTTCTACAATATCTTATTTTATAGAGTAACAATCAGACTCACAGAAGGAGTCTTATCTTTATCTCCAAGATAAAACTTGTTAATTATCTCTCAGTTCAAATTTGATTTTGAAACAAAATCCACTCTCCCTTATCCAATAGGGCCGGCCAGCACATGAATATTACTACCCTGTGGTAGGCGCATATCCGCAGGGGATTAGGGCAATATTCAGCATTTATCCAACAGTCCAATTTTGACTCAAATTCAAATTTCTATTTAAGTCAAACTTAAATCAATTTAATTTCAAATTGAACGACTTATCAAATAAGTTAATTGGATAACTATGAGAACAAGCAATTTAAATCCCAAAATGATTCACACTGTGTTGTGCGTTCACACTATGGGAACACCTTCACATGTGTGTTTCAAAATTCAAACTTAAACTTAAATAATCACATTATGCAATTTATAATTAATTCTTAATTAATTATCCTTGAGTGTTTTATTTTAGAATTCAATAATTCTAAAATTCTCATTTTGCCCTTAATGTCTTGTAGAATTACAACGACGATGTGGGAAATCATGGACCTATAAAGCTCTAATAAAATTAATAATTAATTAAACACTTTGATTAATTAATTAATTCTATTAATTCTAATAGTTACTCCACTATAAACTTGGAATTGCACTCTCGTAATTATAGACATAAATTACTTCTAAACTGTGAAGTGTCCATTTGATATAGTTATTGCATATAGATTAATCCTCAATAAATAATTCATAATTAGAGCTAGGTGAAATCCGTTAACCTCTCTAAATACATCTTTATCCTTGAGTACCATTGATTCTCTAATGGACAGTAAATCATAAAACAAATTCATGAATCAGAGCTCCTACTAGTCTAGGTACCAAATCAACCCTCAGGATAATTATTTATCTACTTCTTTTAAAAGAATGAATGAATTCCATCTCGTATAGTAAACATTCACGACTACCTACTTTATCATGTCTCCAAAATACAAGGAATAGGATTTAGGATCTCAAAATCCGTACCGAGTAAATTAAAAGACACAGACCCATAAATAGGAGTCTGGTAAGAACTCAGGATTAAGAACGTTTCATATATGACAATCGATAGACTCAATTAGAATTTCTATACTTATAGGAAATTATCATAAATTCATATTATGTCTGTGTCGTTGTTCCATATAATCTCATTATGCGAAATACACTCATTTAACATCTCACCATATTAATAGTGTGGATAACACTGTTCCATTCTAAATGAGAATGATATGTATTAATAATGTTTTAATTAAAGATTTTGAACTTTAATTAAATTCATTACAGACATCGTTTTGATTATTATCCTTAAACACTATCCTCTCGCATATAAAACTTATATACAATGTTTAAGGTCACATAAATAATCATGAAATTCTCAATGATATTCATAAAATATTCATAAATATATACACATAAAATAATGAATAAAATCTTTTATTAAATAAGTAATAAATATTCTATTACATCTCATGCTTTTAGGACACAATTCCCAACATATTATAACGTACATGCCAACAAAAACAGAGGGAAAACAAAACCATTAAACTGATAAAGAAGTAGCCAAGAAAAATCGAAGAATCTTCCACCAAAACCAAGCACAATCGAAGAGCGCTCCACCAAAGCTACAGTGGAAATCAGACAACAATCACAAATCAAGGCACGCAAAAAGCCCAGAAGAAAGAGCAGATTAAAGATGGGGTTTCATTTCCGCCCATAAAAGATGAAAGAACCAGACAAAAAAAACACATCGAAGGAGAAGCAATGGAGACTAGGGTTTCCACCGAGACCAAATAAGAGAGGAGAAGGGGAGAATGAAATGGTCGAGCAAACAATAAGGCCTAAGGCTTCATTTGGATGAAAATTACACATAAGACCCAACCAAAGAAACAAGGAAATAAACAAAAATTGGAGGGCACAAATGTACAACCATAACATTATGGCATGAGAACACTGAAGAACCCATGCTGAGGAAAATAATCAGAATGGGGAGGAAAATAGCAAAATGGTCATTGCGCGATTAATGGGGCAAAACCAGGAAGGCATTGTTCAGTGCACAATGAATCCGCCCACGTGGAGAATAATCCCGATGTTAAGTTTTAATTACCATGTTATTCAGCATATAAATAAATTAAAAATGAAAAAAAAATTAAAGTTTCAAAAGAAAAAAAGGTAAAAAATAACTAAATTAAAGAAATAAATTAGTTTCAGGGCAAATTTAAAAAAAGGGTCAAAAAATGACCAAAGTAAAGAAATATAGGACCAAAACGGAGAAGAAATAAAGGGTGCATTTGGAATTGGTTCCAAAATGATTTTGTTTTCTGTATAAAAATGAAAAT
Organism: Morus notabilis; assembly: GCF_000414095.1. Classification (NCBI taxonomy): domain Eukaryota; kingdom Viridiplantae; phylum Streptophyta; class Magnoliopsida; order Rosales; family Moraceae; genus Morus; species Morus notabilis. The sequence goes on along the minus strand of NW_010358079.1, from coordinate 59,569 downwards.
GAAAAAGTTTTTATTTTCATTTTGAAATTATTTTTGAAAATACGTTTGGTAGTTTTATTCAAAGATTGATTTCAGTTTTAAAAAAATTGAAACTGCGTTTGGTAGTTTAATTTTTAAAAACATGTATACTTTTTTTTAAATGTGAAATGTCATTTATATACTTCTATTTATTTAATTAAAATTTTAAAAATAATAATAAAAAAATTTAAAACTTTTAAAAATTGAAAAAAAAAACTTAAAACCAATAACCAAACACAAATCGCTAGTTTTTCTTCTCTGCTTCCGAGTTCTGCCTTTCCTTCCCTTCCCTTTCCATAGCTCACGGCTCCACTTTGGCAAGAAACACAGAGCGAGAGCGACATGGAAGAAGAAGCCACAGCCATGGAAGTCAAGGAACATCCTCACTCCAATCCAAGCTCTTCCAATCAGGTCGGACTCAAAAACTCCATCCAAACAAGTTTCAGAGAAGACTACCAAAATTAAATAGCTTCTTCCCCTTCATCAAAAACCCAGATCTACCAAAACTATAATTAAAATCACATATCAAAACCAAACATTTCTAGTTATTCAATGAAACCAAACAGATTAATATCTCAAAATCAAATTCTGAGTTCAGGAGGTGCGTCATGCGGGTGGGATCGGTGGCTGCAGACCTGGGCTCGCCGGAGATGAGTCGCGCAGGGGTGGGGCTCGTCAGGGCTGGGACTCAGTCATTTTTTTTCCCCATCTAAAACCAGAAAATTGCTCAAGAAAAGGAAAAAAATGCTTTGGAGATTCGTCGCGATGGCGTGGGGAGAGAGGAGAGAGAAGAGGAAGAGGCGACATATAGAGAGAGAAACGAGGTTGAGGAGAGAGCGGGGGAGAGAGAATGAGATAAAGAGAGAAGAGGGCATCGGAGAAGAGAGTGAAGAACGAGGGAGAAAATGAAAAGGAGAAAATGAAAACGGATTTCATCCGTTTTCAGTTTTCAGAAAAGACAAAAACGTTTTTGTTTTTATTTTTTGAAGACTTTTACACCAAACACATTTTACATTTGCGTTTTCATTTTTTAGTCTCGAAAAATGTAAAAAATTGAAATGAAAACAGAAACAAACAGGGCCAAAGTTTCTCGAGAAAAAAATGAAAATAAGAAAGTTTTAAGGGAAAATAAAAAAAAGGTAAAAAAAGACTACAAGAATAAATAAGTTTTAGGGTATTATCAGAAAGGAACATCTAAGTAGAAAAATATAATTTTTTTGAAGAAAAAAGCAAAAGGAGAAAAAGGAGCTAAAAGAAGGGAAAAAAACCATGGGGAGCAAAAAAAACTGTTCATTATTGTTCACGTTTTCAACTAAAATGATAGCGTTTTGGTCGAAAAGCGCGTGCTATAAGTTTCAATTACCGTGTTATTAAGCATATAAAATTTGAATATAAAATCTCAATAAGGGATAAATTGAAGAAAAAACAGTTTTAGAAGAAAAAAAAAGGGCCAAAAAAGAACTAAATGAAAAAATAAATGAGTTTTAGGGTAAAAGTGACGAAAATGAAAAAATAAAGCTTAAGGGTATAAAATTTTAAAAAAGGGGGTAAAAAATGGACCAAAATAAAGAAATATTGCACCAAAGCGAAAAAGAAATAAAGTTTATAGGAGAAAAATAAAAAAAAATAAAGTTTTTAGGGAAAATAAAATCATGTGATTCGAATTATTTTCGATTTACGTGTATTTTTTATGAGAGAAAATACTATAACGAACCACGAATCATGATTCGAATCATGGAACGAATTCCTCTACCAAACGCCCCCTAAATTTTAGAGTACCACCAAAAAGAGGAGAGAAAAAGGGAGAAAAAAGCCATGAAGGAAAAAAAAATGCACTATTCATTACTGTTCACTTTTCAACCAAAACAGCGAAAGTGGCGTGAATAGGAAGCAAATTTCGCTTTCTTAAGAGTATATATGAGTTGATTTGTTTTTTCATTTTTCCTTCTACCGTGGACATGTGTCTCTTTGATTTCTTTTCTTTTTTTTTTTTTTTTTGTGAAAAGGGGTCTCTTCGGTTAAAAACATAAGAAATGACAAAAAAGACAAACGGATGTTAACTTTGGGTGCGTTTGGAATTGGTTCCAAAACGTTTTTATTTTCTGTACGAAAATGAAAATGAAAACGTTTTTAGTTTCATTTTTGAATTATTTCTAAAAATGCGTTTGGTAGTTTTATTTAGAGATTGATTTCAGTTTTAAAAAAAAACTGAAACTGCGTTTGATAGTTTAATTTTTGAAAACATGTAATAATATATTAAATAAATAATATTATTAAATATATTATATAAATAATATTATTAAATATATTAAATAATAATATATTAAATAAATATATTAAATAAACATATATAATACAAAAACGGTTTCAGAAAAGAGGGAAGAAAATGAAAAAGAAAAAAAAAAGTGAAATCCGTTTTTCAGAAAACAGAAAACGAAAACAAGAAAATGAAAACACCTTTTTTTCGTTTTCTGATTTCCACAAAAAGACAAAAACGTTTTTGGTTTTGTTTTTTAAAAAAAATTACACCAAACACGTTTTTAACACCCGTTTTCATTTTTTTGCTTTGAAAACCGTGAAAAATGAAAACGAAAACGCAAACAAACGGGCCCTTTGTTTAGAACATAGCAAAGGACCAAAAAAGCCCCGACATGAGATGAATGAGAAGGGGGCAAAAAAGGGCAAAAGAGTGTTTCACTGTTCAATGCACAGTGAATTCACCCTCTCCTTTTCTCAAAAAGAGAAAAAATGAAAAAAAAAGTTTTAGAAGAAAAAAAAGGGGGATAAAAAAGAACTAAAATAAAAAAATAAATAAGTTGTAGAGAAAAAGTGACCAAACGAAAAAAATAAAACTTCAGGGTAAAAAAATTTTAAAAAAGAGGTCAAAAATAGACCAATGTAAAGAAATATAAGACCAAAGTGAAAAAGAAATAAAGTTTATGGGAGAAAAAAATAAAGTTTTAGAAAAAGACCAAAATGCCCTAACAAGAGATGAATGAGAGGGAGGCAAAAAAGGGCAAAGAGGGTGTTTCACTGTTAAGTGAACAGTGAAAACACCATCTCTTTATATTTACTAGTGTGTTACCTGCACAAATAACACGGATGTATATTTACATATTTAATAGTTAAATATTATATAAAAAAATATGGTACACAATAAAAGTTTAATTTGTAAATAGTACACATTTATTTACATATTTATGTATATATATATTCACCTTCTAAATACAGAAGAAAAATTAATAGGAAAAGAAATACAGAAGAAAAATTATGTATATATTTATACAGAAGTTTAATGTGTAACTAAGTTGTTTTCTGTATTTATTTATTCACCTTCTATATGTATAAATAGTACACATTTGTTTATAATAATACATTTTTTTATATTTAACTCCTGAGAGCAACATGTTTCGGAGAGGAGAAAAGGAAAAGATAATAATAGCCAGCTAGAATGCATTGAGGCAGGTGTTTCGGAGAAGAGAAAACAACACGGAAAAGTCACCAAAAAAAAAAAAAAAAAAAAAAAAAAAAAAAAAAAAAAAAAAAAAAAAAAAAAAAAAAAAAAAACCATCAACCAAACAAATGCAGAAAAACAACACCGAGAAAACAAATAGTAGACCAAAAAAAATCCAGAAGCCAAAACGATAAAAATGAAAACAAAAGAGAAAACGAAGAGTGAGAAAACTAAACACCTCAAAGATTAAGCCAGATCTGTTCCAAAACACGCCAGAAGAAGAGAAAGGGGAAAATTTTTCCAAAAATGGAGAAAATCGAAACTGAGAAAAAAAACATAAGACCCAAAGAAATATAAAAAACTAAAAAGTATCAGTAAAGGAAGTACAAAAACGACGACAACACACCGGAGAAAAGGAAAAAAATATTTTCAAAAACGCAGGAAAACAAAACTAGAAGAACCACGAGAAGAGAATAGAAGAGAAGGGAAGAAACAGAAGACCCAAAAAGAAGAAGAAAATTTCAGAAAGGAACATGTTTCGGAGAGGAGAAAAGGAAAAGATAATAATAGCCTGCTGGAATGCATTGAGGCAGGTGTTTCGAAGAAGAGAAAACAACAGGAATAGAGAACAAACGTGTTTCAAACAGAACAAAAGGAAAAATTAAAGGATACATTTAGCGTCTCTGATTTTGAATCATGATTCATATTTTTTTACAGTATTTTCTCTCATAAAAATTACACATAAAATTAAAATGATTCTGAATTATGATTTTGAATACATAAACCAAACGTCCTCTTAGTTCGTTGATTCGAGTTTTTAATTTAAATTAATATGTGATTTTATATGAAAGCTTTTTATTAGGGCTGTAAGAAATCACCCCGAACCCGACGAACCCGGCCGAGCCGACCCTACTCGAAAATCATGGGTTTCCAATTTTTTATTTAATTTTCAGTTTTAATTATGTCTAACCCGCACTGCGCGGGTAAAGGCGCGGGGTGGGGTTACATGAACCCGAGGTAACCCTACCCGGCCGAACATGTTCAAAGTATGTAAAACAATGTCCAACACTTCAAATTCTTACTTTCATAAGTTTATGGACTTTAAGCTTTTAAACTGTTAATTTATTTATGTTTGGATTCACGGTTTGTGTAAAAAATGCTTGTATGCCATAGTTGTTGAATTAGGACATTCTTTATTTATATTGGAAGTGTTTGATTTCAAAGTGAGTGTTTTAATTGTTCACCTTGCATTTAGACCCCCTCTTGAAGGAAAGACATGTTCTGTTTGATAATGATTTCTTTTGTAACAAGCACAGATTAATTGACTAAAAATTGATGAAGTCATAGATTAAAATTGGTTTTCACCAACCCGAGTAACCCGACCCTACCCGAGGTCACCTGAAAGGTTGCGGGTTTGTAGACTTAAGAGAGTGTCACGGCCTAAAATTTTCTCAACTCGCACTAGTCGGGTAGGCTTAATTTTTCGGCTCAACCCTACCCTCCCCAGCCGATTTACACCCCTACTTTTTATTATAGTAAAAAAGTTAAATATGACTATTTTTAAGAGTTTTTTACTGCAACAAATTATAAATTTTAAACTCAAATCGGTGAAATAAATAGTGCTTATAAATAGCTAGCTAGAGTCCACAACACGGAAAAGTCACACAAAAAGAAGGGCAAAAAAGGAAGTACAATGTTCTTTAAACAGTAAACATCGACATCTTATAATAGTATTGTATAATAATGTCTACTCTAATTGCCACACGCATAATTAATTAATTGCCATAATAAATGCCCACAACGAATTAACTTCATAAAAACGTGTTGTAAAATAAGATGTCGGAAAGCAACGTCTAATTAACGAGGATAATTCGATGAGCACACCAAAGATTTCCTGGAAATTTTGAACTTGTCACGCAAAATGAGAAGATTTCATTTGAAAATTGGTCCCATTCACTTCACCGATTCGTTTAGAATTTGAATTTTGTTACAGTAAAAAGTTCTCAGAAACAGTCACATCTAACTTTTTTATTACAGTAAAAAGTTCTCATATAAAATCACATCTCAACTTAAATTACAAACTCAAATCAACGAAATAAACAGGCTCTAATCATGAAACCATATCCTAAAAATCTGCGTAAGTTTTTTAGTCTTCATATACTAATATAGAGGAATATAATTTTAAAAGATTGACACAAAATTCTAGAGGCAAGTTAATAATGACATATTTTTAAATTTAGTTTCTTTTAAATATATTCCTCCATTTTCTATATTTATTTTTTTTTTTGAGGAACATGCCTCCATTTCTGTAGATTCCTTGTGATGATACAAATGCAAGCCCAAAATACTACACTAGCTTAGAGACGTCATCCTTAGAGGTGAAAGTTCGTGTTGTCCAGCTTGGAGCATTAGGCTCAAAGGGAATTTTGGGTTGCGCCGGGCCGGCCCTAAAGCCTGACGGGTTTAGGGTTTAGGCTAAGCCGGGCCTTCCCAAAATTTACAAGGTAACCAAAAAAATAAAAAATAAAAAAGATGTGTTGCCCAACCCAAATAAAATTTCAGGCTTAAAACTTAGATTTCGGCTCGGACACTTAAGCGAGCTGGGCCGAGACCAGGCCAATAGTGTCAGACTCCGGACCAGTCTAAACTTGCAGTTCTAATCATCGTTTATCTCATGAAACATATCTTATTTGTCAACATAAATATTAGGTGTGTATAAAATCACAATAAATTGTGTACTTTTCCCAATCTTTATAATTGTCTTTTGCAACAAAGGACATGTCGTTATTGTTTAAAGTTTTCTTCTAAATAACAAATAGCAAAAATTAATTGTTAAGGTAATTACAATAAGGTATACCCCTCAACCATCAATTTTGAATAAAAAAAATAAAATAGAACAAAATGTCCTAAAAAAGGGAAAAGAACTAAAATAATTTCAACCAAGTTGTTTTCTTAAAAAAATTCTTTATGTTTTTCTTCCTTTTTTCACATTAAATATATTCTAGGTTTTCCGTCAAAGTTAGCCGTAATTGATCAAGAAAAGGTAATATTTAAAACTATTATTTAATTCAAAAGTATAAAGGCACAACAAATATGTCTCTTTTTTTTCGATAAGCTCAAAATATAGTGTGTAATAGTAAAAAAAAAAAAAAAAAAAAAAAAAAAAAAAAAAAAACTTAAACAAAAACTAAGGAATAAACTGTGTAGATTGTATTGCACATTTGCACATCGTTATTCCTTTCTTAAGAAAAATAAAATAAGAAAAGTACAACGCGGATATTTTCTTAGCAAACATAATAATAAAAATTGCTTGGTGTATATTTTTCACTTAACAAGCATGTGGTATGTAAGAAGCATGCTACGCATGTCACATTCAACACAATAATTTAATATTTGCACGTGTTATGTGTGCCTCACAAGCACACTTTATATGCAGACAATATCTGACCTAACTCTACACAAAAGTACCCATCGCACTAATTATATATTTACTTATAGAAAATTATACGGTGGGAGATGAAAAATTACTCTTCTTGGTCGGAGACAATTATGAACCGTTCGATAATCATCGCATGAATATTATATTAAAAAATATAATAATTTAACGTAACTTGATAACAATCGAACGGTCAACAACCACTTTTTTATTTTTCTTTTTTTCTTTTTTCATGTTCTAGTATAAAAGTCTCTTGATTGACATTTCATGACTCTCAAACTCCCCAGTCTCCATACTTTCCGTTTTTTTCCTTGCTCCGTCTCCTTTCTTTCTTCTATTAGTCCTTCACAAGAGCTTTCATTCAATGGCTGCTTATAATCTCCACTATACTAGCGCCTTTAGACTTCATAAGCCAACTTTGTCAAGTTTTTCTTACCGGCAGCCTATATTATGCCATGCGCCAAGGAAAATGACGACGTCCCAAGATCAATCTTCCTATCGTGCCTCTATAACGGCGGACATAGAGGCCCATCTCAAGCAAGCCATCCCTCTCAAGTCTCCTCTATCTGTCTATGCGCCCATGCACCACATGACGTTTTCCGCGCCGCCGAATCCAGCGCCTGCCTTGTGTGTGGCGGCGTGTGAGCTTGTTGGCGGCGACCGGAGCAAGGCCATGGCGGCAGCATCCGCCTTGCACCTCATGCATGCAGCCAGCTTCACTCATGAGCACCTCCCCTTGACGGACAGGCCCAAGCCCAAGCCCAAGCCCAAGCCCACGGTGGACCATCCTTTCAACCCAAACATTGAGCTTCTTATTCCGGATGCAATGGTCCCTTTTGCGTATGAGCTCTCGGCCGTGTCGGATGATCCGACCCAAGATACTTCGGGTCGGGTCTTAAGGGTTATTGTGGAGCTCGCACGTGTCATGGGCTCACAAGGGATTGTTGACGCCCAATACCGAGAAGTGCTAGTCAGCCCATTGGACGGTAGGGAGTTAAACGACATCGAATGGGTTGATGACATGTGTCGGAGAAAGGAAGGCCGGCTACACGCGTGTGCCGCGGCTTGTGGGGCCATCTTAGGAGGGGCAAATGAGGAAGAGGTAGAAAGGTTGAGAAAATATGGTCTTTATGTGGGAATTATGCAAGGATACACAAATAGGCTTGGAAGGAGAGTGAAGGAATTAGAGAGAGTGGTGGAGCTAAGAAATTTGGCAATGAAGGAATTAGATCATTTCAAGGGAAGGAAGGTGGAGGAAATCTCTAGCTTTATTGTTGGTCTATAGGGTACACTATTATTATTATTATTATTATTATTATTATTATTATTATTGTTAGTGAAGGAGATGGGACAGGGCATGATCATGTGAGTGCTGTTTGTGTCGTGCACCGACATTAAATATATATTGCCAAATTTGCACGTATGAGTTTTTGGTTTTCTTCAGAAAAAAAAAAATAAAAAAAAAAAAAATTTTGCCAAATTTGCCGGTTTGGTTTTTTTTTTTTTTAAAAAAAAAAAAAAAAAAAAAAAAAAAAAAAACTCACAATATGAATAGTCACATTTTCCTCGTTTTATATCAGTTTTTCTTCAATTTCTCAGCTACTTTTTATTCAACGGTATTGTTAATTAGGACTTGGCAATGACCAAAATTATGATCTTCAAAGAAGGATCCACTTTGCCAAAGAAAAAAGGGTCATTTTTTGCCTCTTGGATTTGAAACTACAAAGAGGTTTAATTTCATCTAAAAAGAGACACTCGTTTGTGCGGGAAAGATTTAATATTAGAAAATAAAAAGATCACAACGAGGGTGGCATAGAATAAAAGGCGAACTCACCATTACTGATTGAATGGCCGACAAAAGCAAGTGTTTTGGGGCGGTGCAGGTACATGACCCACTTCGGAATATTTTGATACGAGGTTGTTATTGATTTGTCCCTTTGTTACAACACTATTTAAAACCACGCGTCATTCTCTATATTTTGTGATATAAAGATTTAAAACTTTTAAATTTTTTTTTTATTGACTCGGTATTCATTTAAGAATTTAATTTAGTAAAAAAAATAAAAGAAATTTAAGTAGAATATAGTTTAAAGGAAAACAAAATTTTTAGTGGAGTAAATTATTTATAGGGTATATATGAAAACAAAGTTTTTAGTCGTGTAAACAAAATTTTTGGGGCAATTAAAGATTAAGACTTTTAAGCGTTTGATTGGTGGATTTGTGTTATGGTTTAGATCATAGTTCGTGGCTCGCTATAATATTTTTTTTTTTTAAAAAAAGACATGTAAATTGAAAATGATTCTAACTACATCAACCAAACGTCCACTAGTTTCTCTAATTTCTCTCCTGCTAGGGTTTTCTTTCTCCTTCACTTCTTTACGCCGCCTCTGATATAGGTTTCAAAGGGTTGGAGTACAGCGCATTTGGGACGGTGCAGGCACATGACCCACTTTGGAACATTTTGATATGAGGTTGTTATTTATTTGTCCCTTTGCTACAACACTATTTAAAACCACACGTCAACCACCGCTATATTTTGTGATATAAAGATTTAAAACTTCTTTAAATTTTTTTTATTGACTCGGTATTCTTTTAAGAGTTTAATTTAGTAAAAAAATAAAATTAAATTAAATTTAAGTAGAATATAGTTTAAAGGAAAATAAAATTTTTAGTGGAGTAAATTACTTATAGGGTATATATGGAAACAAAGTTTTTAGTAGTGTAAACAAAACTTTTGGGACGATTAAAGATCAGGACTTTTAGTTTCTCTCCTGTTAGGGTTTTCTTTCTTCTTCTCTTCTTTACGCCGCCTCTGCTATAGGTTTGAAAGGGTTGGAGTCTGGCGCCGCTATTGGGCAGTGCATCAAAAGGTTCACATATACTTACGAACAAAAAATTTGTAGCAACAAAATTTTCACATATAGCTACAAAATTATTTGTAGCAAAATTCAAATTTTCTTGTAGTGCATGAACTCTAATTTTGTATACAAGATAAAACTTGTATGTGTTTTTCTTCGAATGTTAAAATTTCTCATCTCAGAAGTTCAAGACGACCTTACATATTTTCTAATATTTTAATCATAAAATAGAAAAAGACACGTATATGTTACACGTTGGCTCGTGAATGTACGATTGGGTTAGAAAACATTTCTTATTGAAAGCATCTCTAAGGGAACTCTTTAAATTTTAACTAAATTCTAGATAGAATAGCTAGAAAGCTATTTTAACTAGCAACTGTTTGGTGAGTCACTCCAATCCTACTATTTATTTTAGCTAAATATAAATTATTTTAATATTTATTGAATTTAAAATATAAATAATTTCACTAAATTTACAAAAGAATCATTACATTTATTATAGTTGAAAGACTAAAATAATAAAAAAAAATGATTAGCCTCTCAATGCTAGCTATAGTTAACTTGTGTGGAAGCTATTCTTTAAAATAGCTAACTATTTAGCTAATGGTTGGAGGGGAGAAAAAAAAAAAAAAAAACCTAAATCATTAGCCATTTTGGTGAAAAACACAGACCCTTTTGTTTGAGGCATTGCGAGACCTTCGATCATGGCACAATGCATGGCACAAGTGGATGGCTTGGCATGCAAAAGTAAAGGTCATGACTGTCAGCATAGGTGATTGGCAATGCAGCAATGTCGTGGGGCAGCAGGCACGCACACACAGTGATTTATCCCGCGTAAGAGCACTGAGAACTAGTAGCGCATGCACCATGACGGATTAAAGGCGAGCGACTTTGGTCAGGTGAAGCCTAGACCATAAGGGTGTGTGGTGTGCAGTCAATGTGCCAAGTGGGCCACAGACAAGCTTGGAAAAGTATTCAGACAAAGCCAAAGTGAGCTAGCATGGTCGTTTAGACAAGCGTTCGAAATAGGCGTGGGAGCAAGCCACGTGGCACGCCGCTTAGGCATAGGCTTGCCGATAAGTGTTGGGGAGAGATTTACGGGACTTAAAGAACGTTGTGGCACGACACGACGGCTAGTGGGTTGCTGCCCACAAGATGCTCGAGGTGTGCTCGTAGTGGGCGCAAGAATGGTGCGAGGCCTACAAAAGTAAGAACTGTTCCGCGGGCCACTTTCTAGATTGTGCTAATAGTGCAAACAGGTGGCATGCACGACCAACACTCACAACGGGCAGATTAGACCACAAACCTAGTCCTGTAATGAACCTTACACATACGTCATGCTAGCAGCAGTAGGAAAGCCAACCGTTAGTTGTAGGAGAAAACACCACATACTGAGAGAGGTGGAAAAATTACCTTTTAAGTAGTGGAACACGCTGGAGGATAGAGAAACCATCACCATTATTATAACAAAATAAAGAACAAAGTACAAAACACTATACACAAATCCACAACTTACACATGAGAGATTTGATTGGAGATAGTGTTCACACCACGAGCAAGCAATTACCCTAAGTCTTTTCATGAGTTTTCAGAGTCCACGGTTGGTGAACACCCTCAAAAGATCGTGTAAAATCACCGAGAAACTCATATTTTCACGGGTCAGATTTGACGAAACGCTACCTCCTTTGGTTACACGGAGCCCATCACCTTGTAGATTGTCTCACTGCGAGGTCAGAGATGGAAATTTTATGGCCAGTGGTTCGGCGACGGACCAGACCTCCGGCCAAAGAGAAAAGGTCGGCAGAAAAACTTAGAGAGAGAGAAGAAAAAGTTTTTTTTAGAGAGAGAGCCGTAGACCTTTTCTATTGTTCTTTTACTGTCCAGTGAACTGAACAAATTATACAAATTCATTTCGAAGAAAGCAAATAAGAAAAATAAAATTGGACAAAAGAAGGAACATAATGAAGAAAAAGGCTGAGAACAAAAACAGAAGACAAATAAAATTCATCTCATCTATAGATACTAGCATTAAGGGGGACACGTCCCTGAGGCACGTCCTCTTTTTAGACGTAAAAAATGGGTTTTTGTTTTTTGAATGGATAAGAAATTAATATTAATAGCCATGAAAAAATTATTAAAATATCAAAATTACCATGAGAGAATAAGTATATTAAAAAAAATAAACAATAATAATAGGCATATCTTTTTAATATTTTGATACAAAAATATTTGAAAAAATTAAAGGAAAAGGAGAATATTAATATTAAGAAAATGCATGGAAGAAAAAATTATAAAATAAAAAAGAGAGTAAAGTAATATTGACTCTACCTTATGATCTAGATAGGATATGCAGCGTGTATCTTTAGGGACATGACCCGAAATCTAGACCGGGCCACTACGGTAGTGATAAGGCGTGTATTTGTTATAAATTACTTGTTGATGCCTGTAATACGGAATTTAAAGTTTATACTTCCTTTCAAAAAAAATGATGTTAGGTTCCAGCTATTGTGTTAGAACTGGATATCTTTATTTATTTATTTATTCATTTATTTACTTATTTATAAAGTTTATTTCAAAATACATTCTATTGGGCTTTCTGCTAATGTTTACTTTTGTTTCTATATATATATTAAACACCCCCCCAGGCGACGCTAGAAGCAGTGCAGCGTAGCTGATTTAGTTGCTACCGTCTGTTCAAATGAGGACATTGTATCCATTACTGACACATTATGTAAGGATTGTAAACTCTCAGACTGTAAACTTTAAATATCTAGACTGTAGTTGACGTTTGTAAATATTCTTTACATGTTCATATATGTACAATATTATATATTATGTAAGTGAGACCCTAAATGATGCCAAAATCTTACTTTTTTAAACCTGTTTTATCAAAAAGATGTGAAAGTTCGATTCACTTTCTTGTAAATTAATTTTATCAAAATATGGGATTTGTTTAGAAATTGATTTAATATTTTTCTTTTGGTATTAAATATTTTATTTTTAAGTACTTAATTACTTTCATAATTATATTTAATTTTTAAACGAGTCTCCACATTACTGACCCAAGTTTCGAAACGTGACATAATTTTACACATCCTCCGTCAACATTAACAATTTAAAATGTTGCGTTTCTTTCCCATTTCGTCAACCACAGATTTATGTAATTAATATCGTCGTTTAGAAATCAATATTAAATGCAGAATGGAAGTTTTTACATTATTTATTTTAAAATAATCCATGACGTAAATCTCGGGAAAATTTGAAAAATCATGATAATGAGTGCACGGCAGCTTATTACAAAGTCATATTCCTATTTTACCACAACTTCAATGCATTGACGATCAATTAATTACAAATTATTAATTTGCAACACCAAAGTTACCGGCAGAAAAGACGTGGCAGAAAAGACGTGGCAATGAAGAAAATGGTGGTGAATCAACGCGTTACGTGTTATGTGAATCAACGTACGATGTGCGCAAATCCAATAGCACTAGTTATTTATTGACACAAGAATTTGAACTATTGGATCATATCATAATAGTAAGATACTCTAACGCAAGTTTATGTAAATCGAACCGTCAAGAAATAAGATCGTGTTGATATAGTTTTTTGGGCCTCGTTTATTTCACGGATTTAAATTTTTAATTTTAAGTTTTTTTAGTTAAAAACTCTTAAAAAATATCACATCTAACTTTTTTTATTACGATTAAAAGATGTTAAAAAATATCACATCCTAACTCCTATTAAAAATTTAAATTTCTGAAGTGAACGATGCCTTTATATTCCTTGTTGTAGACTCCTATTTCATTAACTCCCATAGTCCACAATTCCATCCTTCTGCTTTCCTCGTTCTGTCTCCTATATTTTCATTTTCATAGTGTTTTCACAGCTGATTTCCTCAAATGGCTGCTTATTGTCTCCACAATACGAGCGCCTTAAGACTTAATAATCCAACTTTGTCAAGTTTTTCTTGCCGGCCTTTATTATGCCAAGTACCAAGGAAAATAATCACAATGTGCCGAGATCAATCTTCTTATTGTGCCTCTATAACGGCTGAAATAGAGGCCCATCTCAAGCAAGCCATCCCTCTCAAGCCTCCTCTCACTGTCTTTGAGCCCATGCACCACATGACGTTCTCCGCGCCGCTGAATTCAGCGCCCGCCTTGTGCGTGGCAGCGTGTGAGCTCATTGGCGGCAGCCGGAGCCAGGCTATGGCGGCGGCGTCCGCCTTGTACCTCATGCTTGCTGCCAGCGTCACTCATGAGAAACTCCACATCCCGAATAGACTCAAGCCCAAGCCCAAGCCCGCGCCCGGGGTCTGCAGTGCTAATGGCCCAATGTTTGACCTTATGTTCCTGGACGCAATGGTCCCCTTTGGGTATGAGCTCTTGGCCATATCGGATGATCCAGACCAGGACACTTCGGGTCGGGTCTTGCGGGTTATCGTGGAGCTTGCACGTGCCATGGGCTCGCAAGGAATTATCCACGCCCAATACCAAGGAGTGATAGTCAGCCAATTGGACGGCGGGGGGTCAAACAACATCGAATTAATCGATGACATGTGTCGGAAAAAGGAAGGTCGGGTACATGCGTGTGCCGCCGCTTGTGGGGCCATCCTAGGAGGGGCAAATGAGGAGGAGATAGAGAAGTTGAGAAAATATGGTCTTTATGTTGGAATAATACAAGGATATACAAATAGACTTGGAAGGAAAGTGAAGGAAATAGAGAGGGTAGTGGAGCTAAGAAATTTGGCACTAAAGGAGTTAGATCATTTCAAGGGACAGAAAGTGGAGGAAATCTCTAGCTTTATTGTTGGTCCATAGGGCAAAGATTGGTGAGCAAGAAAATGTAGAGAGTGAGTAAGGAGGAGAAAAGGTACGTAAATAGATAATAAGAACATAAAGAATATGAAAAAACAGTACGAAGAAATAATATAAAGAAAGAAGAAATTGTAGGCCATAGAGTGATGAAAGAGAAAATAATGAAAAAAGAAAATAAACATAACGTTTTACTAGTATATTCTAAAGTCTCTAACGACTTACCAGTATGCTAACTTTTCTAGCTATCTTTTTACCCCTCTACATGCACGGTAATTTTTTTTAGAGAGAGATTATTTAGTACGATGTATATTACGTCATTATGCTTATATAGTACACTCATCTATTAAATATGTGACCTTTAAATTGTTGGTTCTAATAAGCTTTCTCTCTCCTAATGTATTTTATCTTAAATGCTTGTTCATATTTACCAAATACTCCACTTAAATCACTTAAGGTGTGTTTGGAGTACAAATCTGTGTCATGGTTCGGATCATAATTCGTGGTTCGCTACAGTGTTTTTTCTCACAAAAAACACACGAAACCGAGAATTATTATGAATCATGGTTCTGAATCCATGAATCAAACGTCCTCTTATATTAATTTAATAAGTTTCAAATAATATTATATAATCTTAAGTACTAACAAGTATTATTTTCTACCCTCAAACCAATTTATTTCACTTTCAATAAGTAACAACTTATTTTTAAACAATCTGCAACAAATATCTTTTTTATACGAATTAAATATAAAATGATGTGGAGATTGAATTTAATTCGTTATAATAACGTTCCAGTTAGAGAACTTGCAATAGCAGCACCGAGTGGTTTCAAGAAATTAAACCACGATTGAAAGAGGCGATCAAGTAGTAGTTGAAAGGCTGAAAATGTTGGCTTTTTAGCACCCGAATATCCAGGTCATGAATGTAACAAAAACTGATATTGCTTTGATATAATGAAATTCAAAATTTTAACTCAAAAAAAAAAAAAGAAAGAAGGAAGGAAAGTCCAACTAACTAGTTTAAGAGATTTAGATAGTGTTTATCAATTGTGTTTAGTTGGAGGATTCGTTCTCTGATTCGAATTATAGTTTATGGTTCGCTACAGTATTTTCTCTCATAAAAAACACACGTAAATTAAAAATAATTCTAATCTCCTGGTTTTAATCCATGAACCAAACGGGTTAATGTCTTGAATACATTCGTTAGGAGAAAGATGCTTAGAAAATGTTAATAGTGACTAATAATCTAAATGTTGAACAGATTATACAAAAGAAGACAGTACAGCAAAATTATTCATGTGTAGATAAACACACAAGACATTAGCAACAAAATTGTAGACTGAAAAAAAAAAATCAAACTCAAAGGAAGGAAAAATTAAAACTAGAGAAAAAGAGAGAATACGAAGGAAATGATTCACATACTATAAACAGTGACGGAGCCATTTGTAATTGAGTGAGAGTAGCCGCCTCCTACTGAGTTTTGTTTTTTTGTTTTTTAAAATAACTTTTAAAAATATGTGATTTTTAATTTTATTCTAATGAGATATTGTTTTTACTTGTACTGAACTTCACTATTGTTTTTATTTTAAATTGCATACTTCTAAAAAAAAACACTTAGTATATGCACCTACAAAAGTCACTATTGATCATGATGTGAGACATTTGTAAAAATTGATGAACTCATTTTTTGAATGTATTATTCTAAATTTTTACTATTTATTCTTGATTAATATTTTTTTATTAATATAATTTTTTGACTAAATAATATTAATTAAATGTAAGGAGTAAAAATTTAAAATTGGTGCATTTTAAAAGTATTTGTCTTTTTCTCTCAAAATAGGGAGAAAGAAGAAAATAGGTCAATACTTGAGATGAATTAAAATTAATAGGCCAATAATTTATATAAGTTAATAACTAGGCTAAATTACTGTTTTCATCCATAACTTGTCTGGTTATGAACCATAACTTGACAAGTTATTTACGATTTTTGTTCATAACTTGTATGGCTATGAATCATAACTTGATAAGTTTATCTATAACTTATTTAGTTATAAATCATAACTTAACAAATTATGATCTATTAATTTTTATAACTAAAAATTAATTTATATATTTTTTTAAACTTTTTATATTGATCTATTTTCTACTATTTTTCCTCAAAATATTGTGTTCTGTTGGAGATTTATACCCGAAACAAAAAGTGGGCCTTTTACATAGTGACATCCGTATGGACCCAATCAATGAAGCCGACCTTTTTTGTTTGATGGGGATCAGGACACGTATGATTACTCTCCTTGCTTACTCGGCCTTGATCTTTATCCCCAAGCCATCAAAGAGACTAAGAAAGTTAATACGCGGCAAAAATCCAATTAGGTAGAGATTTTCTCATTGATGGTGTGCACAATTTACAACTCACGTGTAATCAAAACAGGAAAGTCAACGAAAGCGAGGAAAGAGAGAGGGGAAAGAAGAAGCATAATTTAATTGAAAATCACGTTTTCAGTCACTCGATTCTTAAAATACACTCACGCATTTTATGACGGTCGATTTATATAATAGTGAAGACCGTATTGGTATTTTCTTCCTCTTTTTTAGTTGTATACGGAATAAAGACAGTTATTTTGTCAGTGTTAGTGTTTTTTCCTCATAAATCTATAGATCTATGTGAGTTTTGGTTATTTTTATTGATTTTGATTGGGTTCTCCCACCAAGCTCTAATCTTGTGTGGGCTTTGTGTTGTTTTTAATTTTCTGCATGCTTTTAGCTAGATTTCTCGCTTCGGTGAGTTTAATCCAAAAGAATACCGACTTTCGGATATCGGTCTTTACAGAGTTTGTTACAATCCTTTTAAGAAAGTCAACTGTGCAGAAAGAATTAAAAGAACTAAGAGAAATACTCTAAATTGTGTCTATTATCATACTTTAGATTCATATATTAAGACGCCAACAAATTTACTGATATTGATTTGTTGTATTAATTTTTTTGTATTAAACTATCTGTAAGTTTCATGCTTGTTGATTAATGAAATGTTGTTTTACATATAAGGGAAAAAAAAAAAAAAGGAGAGGAAAATTGAACACGTATCGAAAAGCAAGTAAACAAAGGTTGTTATAGTATGAAAATGATAAGCACTTATAATAAGTTACATACAACGTGTTATGTGTGCCTGACCCTCACGACCTCTTTGTCAAATGCAGACAACCCTATAGCATTAGTTTTTATTTACATATGGGGATTATATGGTTGGAAATAAATAGGTGCGTTTTAGTCATATGATAAAAATAATAAAATATAATAATTTAAAGAAACTTGATAAGATAAATGTCCTATCGATATAGTTTCTTTATATTCTTTGTATAATTCTCCAGATTGATATTTCATAACTCCAACCTTGTTCTCAAACTCACCATAGTCCACAATTCTTTAGGGTGTGTTTGGAACTCGTTTCAAAATGAGTTTTTATTTTTTGTATGAAATAGAAATGAAAACGTTTTCAATCTCGAACAGAAATCATTTTTAAATATGCGTTTGGTAGTTTTTATCTAGGGATTATTTTTAGTATTAAAAAATCCATTAGTGTCTCTCTCTATTCGAGAGATGAGAAAACAGAAACAAAAAATGAAAATCATTTCTCTTTCATTTTATACTAAACTAAAAAATCGTTTTCATTTCCGTTTTTTATCTTTAATTGTGCCAAACTTTCGTTTTCATTTTTTTTTGAAAAACGTAAAAAAAATAAATAAAAAACAACTCCAAACACAGCCTTAATTTCTTTCTCGTTCTCTCTCCTTTCTTTCTTTCTTTCTTTCTTTCTTCTATTAGTCCTTCACAAGTGCGTTTCTCAATGGCTGCTTATTATCTCCACAATACTAGCGCCTTGAGACTTCATAATCCAACTTTGTCAAGTTTTTCTTACCGGCCTTTCTTATGCCACGTATCAAAGAAAATCATTACGTCCCGAGATCAATCTTCTTGTTGTGCCTCCATAACGGCTGACATAGAGGCCTCCTCTCTCTGTCTTTGAGCCCATGCACCACATGACATTTTCCGCGCCGCCGAATTCGGCACCCCCCTTGTGCGTGGTGGCGTGTGAGCTTGTTTGTGGCGACCGGAGCCAGGCCATAGCGGCGGCGTCCGCCTTATACCTCATGCATGCAGCCAGCTTCACTCATGAGCACCTCCCCTTCACGGACAGGCCCAAGCCCAAGCCCAAACCAACTGTCCACAGCGGTTACGGCCCAGACTTTGAGCTTCTCATCCCGGACGCAATGGTCCCTTTTGGGTATTATGAGCTCTTGGCCATGTCGGATGATCCGGCCCAAGACACTTCGGGTCGGGTCTTGCGGGTTATGGTGGAGCTCACACGTGCCATGGGATCGCAAGGGATTATTGATGGCGAATACCAAGATGGCAAGATGTACTAGTCAGCCAATTAGATGGCAAGGAGTTAGACAATGTCCAATCAATCGACGACATGTGTCGGAAAAAAGGAAAGTCGGCTACACGCGTACGCCGCCGCTTGTGGGGCCATCGTAGGAGGGGCAAATGAGGAGGAGATAGAGAAGTTGAGAAAATATGGTCATTACGTTGGAATAATACAATACAAGGATATACAAATAGACTTGGAAGGAAAGTGAAGGAAATAGAGAGGGTAGTGGAGCTAAGGTGGAGGAAATCTCTAGCTTTATTAGTATTATTATTAGTATTATTATTTCCTAAAATGGCATTTGGTGTTGATGCAACTTGCAAAGAAGATAGTGGACATGGGACAGGACATGATCACATGTGAGAGAGTTGTTTTGTCAATGTGTCATGCACTGACATTTAATATATATATATATATATGTCCAAATTTATACGTATGAGTTGTTGTTTTTCTTCAAATGAATTATGGCATTTTCCTTGTATCAGATTTTTCCTTTTCTCTGCTATTTGTGTTTCAACGGTATTAATTATTTAGGATTTTGCAGTGTTCAAAATTATGATCCTCAATGAAGGGTCTAATTTGCCAAAGAAAAATTGTCAAATTTTTCACCCCTTGGATTTAAAACTTCATAGATGCAATTAGCTGAAAATACATTTTGTCTGTGAAAGATATAATATTAGAAAAGAAAACGATCACTAGAAGGTTGGTATAGTATAAAAGCCGAACTCATCATGACATAGATTGGCCCGCAAAAGCATTTTGGTGCGGTGCAGGTACATGGCGCACTTAGGGAACATTTACTAAGATTGTTATTTAAATATTTTGTTCTTTACCATATTGTGTTCTTACAAGTGAGCAACCCCCTTTATTTGATACAAAAATTGCACATATCTCCACTTTGTATGATATTATCTGTTTTAAACCTAAGCACACACAGTTTTGCTCTTCAGCTTCACCTTAAAAGGCCTCATACCATTAAGAGATGGTGTAGGCCAACTGCACAGTTTACTCTTTCTTAGACATCTTATTTCAAGAGATTGATGACTGTCACAATCACCCCAACTTTTGGGGTCCAACGTCCTTGTTGGCCACACTTCTGGCTGGGTACAGGCTCTGAACCATATGTAACGACTCATACCTCTACTTTGTATGATATTGTCCATGTTGAGCCTGAACCAGCACGGTTTTGCTCTTGAACTTCACTCTAAAAAGTCTCATGCTATTGAGAGATTAGGATCGTTACATATGGTATCAGAGTATGTACCAGTCAGAAGTGTGGCCAACAAAGACGTTGGGCCGCAAAAGGTGGGGTGATGTGACAGCCATCAATCCTTTAAGGTAAGAGGTCCAAGAAAGGGTAAGTTATGCAGTCGCACATCACCTAGAGAGTGATATAGGTGATGGTTTATAAGAAAAGGACACCCCCTGCTAGTGGTATGCGTGCTTTTGGGGTGAAGTCCCAGAGCAAAATCGTGTGGGCTCATATTTAAAGCGGACAATATCATACCAAGTGGAGGTGCGGGTCGTTACAAAAAGATTGTTATTTAAATTCATATGTTTTTTTATGTACTAGTTTTGGGAACGTGCTCCGCATGTGTTGCGCGTGTGAATCGCCTAAGCAGTCTATTAGAGAAACTCGCTAAATTTTAAACACACAGTAGTAAAAGAGATTAAAAGACAATTAAATAGATGTATAATTTTCTATGAATTGCATTTAAAACATTATATTTAAAAAATAGACATATCAAAATGTGCGTTTGAATCACAACGTATGTTCCTGTAAACGTTATATTTTGATAAATAAAATCGAACATGCTAAAAGAAATATTTTGAGCAGGACAAATCAAATAGAAAACTAATTAAGGTGTATATATGAAAAAGAAAAGAACGTTTACATGAGTGCATATTTGAACATAATTATTTTAGTAGTGGTTTTTTTAATATAAAACATATTGAAAAATAAATAAAATAGCAAACTAATTTGGGTATATATGAGAAGGAGAAAAATGTCTGCTTAAAGGTATATACGAGAAAAACATTTTAGTGGAGTAAAAAAGAACAAAAAAATTAATCAAATACATGTAACCTAAAATATATAAAGGATTGTAAGAAAACTATTTGAGTGATGACATATTTATTAAAAATATTTTAATTGGAAAACTAGAGAAGAGAAAAATAATTCATCAAAATGGATTCCACATATATGCCAAAAAAAGATAGAAAATAAAAAGAAATATCAATAGAGGACAAGCATGTAAATAAAAATAATTAAGAATAAAAAACAAAAGAAAACAATCTTATATTATTTATGTTTTTTAATATAAGTAGTCTTTTATGCCTTTAGTATTAAGATTTAGGACCAGTTTAATAGTGCTGTAGATTTTTAAAAAAATTATTATTAGTTGTGCTAAACAAAACAGTTGTTACAAAAAGTAGTTGAGTGTTTGATAAACTGTAATTATACAAGTATTAATTTTAGAGGTATTATGGGTATTATAAAAGTTTCATTAATTGTACTTCAAGGTGATTGCCGCACAAACTAAAAGTCAAAGTTGCCTTTGGGCTGATTCTGATTTTAACTGTAAATTCTTCAACAATTCTTTAAGAATCACTTTTTATGGTTTTTACGAAACACAAATTTCAACTGTGGATGACTAAAGAATTAATTTTGGACTCTAAAAGTTTCAACCAAACATACCCTTAGTGTATATGTGTGTGGAATTTGGTTTATTTTATGCAATCTTTAATTTTTTTTTTAAATAGTAGTGGATTTCTACTTTATTTTGTTTTAAATTTTTACAATTTTAAAATGCATTGTTTGCCTTAAAAAAAAAAAATGCATTGTTATATTAAATGGAAAATAAGAAGAGTACAAAGAAGGTCTCATCAATGAGACATTGGCGGGCCTCAGTCCCGTCTCTCCTTACACGGAAAAGAAGGTGAAGATAAGGACGGAATCATTCCTTGCCCCGCCGTATTACCTTTTTTTTTTTTTTAATATAAGAAAGAATACTTTCATAATTTGTAACAATAATTTCAAATAAGTGAATCACTAAATTTCTTAAAGCTTTTCTTAATTTCAGTTAAGATAAAACGTTCTAAAAATATCTTTCAAACAGAGCAGCATTTGAACTCTTATTTCAAATGCTCTTTAAAAGTCTTTCTAAAACTAGCCAATTCAATCGGGCCATTTAATTTTGACTTTAAAACGGATTTCGTGAGAAATCTTAAATTCAAGTACATCTTAAAGCCCTTTTAAAATCAATCATTTAAATCGTCATGTTTAAAATTTATTTATTTGTTGCATGCTCTGTTGCAACGTTCTAAAACTTAAATACTCAAAACGAGGGTTGTTAGCTACAACCTCGGTTTCTTTAACATACATATGTACCTATACTTTTTAAACATACATGCTTGAAACCTTTAAATCATATATACATATACACGATTTTTCTTAAACTTACTGCGGAAGATAACTGCGGGAGCGTTATCCATTCCCATCTCCACCATTCGTCCGCCGCTTGCCATTGCCCTTCAAGAATTGCTGATAGGTTTCTTACCTACA
>NW_010358079.1:10033-24858 GCF_000414095.1 Morus notabilis | reverse complement strand
GATGGGTTTTCTTCGTCTCGCTGCACTGAGTCCATAGGGACTGAAATCATCTCAATCGGAGGTCGGATGGGGGAGATATCACGACGGGAAGAAATGGGAATTTCGGAACTTCCGCCGGCGATTGCGGCTGATTCTGGCGGGGTTGGAGGTCGTGCCGCATGTCGTTGAACTCAGCTCGTCGAGATCTTTCTATTGACACCGGTGGTGTCAAAAATGGAGGTCGGAATCTTAACTTGAGTATTTGGCCATTGATGGTTTGTGTGAGAGAGAACGTGAGAGGAGAGAGAGAATGAGCGAGAATAAGAGAAAGAAAGTGTAAGAACCCTAAAAATTTCACTATATAAAGTATCTGATTAAGGCAAGATTACGTGCCTGATCTTATCCTCAATTATTTCTTCTAAACAGATTAAATTTATACTGATTAGAGGTAATTAGTTTAGCTTACGTAAGTTAATCTACTACTTACAGTCCAATATTAATTTCTGAATAATTCAATATTGTTTTATATTCTTACTCGCTTAATATTTCGAACTGTTTCAAGTCTTGAAATTAATTTTAGACTGAACAAATTCTAAATTTTAATTTTCTGTATTCTATCCCGAGAATGACGTTTCTGACAGTGTCAACTCCCGAGCTCATATTGTACCCATCTACTATAAGTATTTATCTTGCGACTTTAACCTAACTGTCTAGCAATTAAGGATTTTTTTCTTCTTTTAAAATGCCAGTGCGTTTTTTTTTTATACGCCGCTAACATCGTGCCGTGCTTAGAGATTCTTGAAATTAAGATTCTCAAACTATACTTGTACTGAAAATTATTCCGCCTTAAAATACGGCGAGAATTTATCGATCGAATTTACTTGATCGAAACATGAACTTAACATGAAATTTGCTATAGAATTTAGGAATACATATATTAATTCCATAAATCCTCCATTCACAATATAACATAATATTTTCTAAGAAAATCCTTGGCTTAAAAATACATGAATTGTATTATTTAAGGTCTGAAATTTTCTCAGTCATTACACCACATCCCTAATTAATCTACTCAATAATAATTACAATAATTATAACTATAATTATTATAAATAATAATAATAAGGGTAAGCCATAGTAATGTTAATTTCTATTTAAATTATCAAGATACCGGCACATTACGCATCTAGCAAACTTATTTCACACTATAAACGTTTTTTTTCTTTTTCTTTTTCTTTTTTTTGCTGAAATTTCACTCTATAAATTTTGAACCATATGAAATCAACAGCCAGTATATTCTTGAAGCTTTGCTAATAGACAGTAGCGAAAAAAACAAAAGGAGGGGGATAAAAAATCTTGCAACCGACATAAGGAGAATTAATTGCCGCCACAAATTTTCCCTCGGTCGTCAAGATTTCTTTTAATGAATAATTGTCGTTATTGTCGATTTGTTTTTTATTTTATTTCCCTCATGAATTGTCTGTATTATTATCTTTTTGGTTGAAGAAATGTCAGTATTATTTGACTACAACTTAATACGTCCAAAATAACTAGTCTAATAAAATGAGACCACAAGTCTTCTCTGTTTATAAAGAAATTAAAGAAATTAAGAATTAAGGTTCATATTCATAAGGACCACTTAGCAAAATTATGGCCGTGTTTAGAATTAATTCTGTTTTTATTTATCACGTTTTTTGAGAAAGAAAAAATAAAAATATTTTTAAAACGGCGTTTGACGTAATAAAGATAAAAAACGGAAATGAAAATAATTTTTTGGTTTAGTATAAAATGAGAGAGAAATAAAAAATGACTTTTAGTTATTTTTTATTTTTTATTTTCGTTTTCTCCTCTCTCAAGCAGAGAGAGAAGAGAGACATTAATAGGTCTTTTACATTAAAAACAATCTCTTGATAAAACTATCAAATATATTTTTAAAAATAATTTCTGTCTGAGATTGAAAACGTTTTCATTTTCATTTTCATATAAAAAATAAAATTATTTTAGAATTAGTTCCAAACGCGTCCTATGTTTTTTTTTCTTCGAATTCACTGTTGGAGACGGTTATTTACTGGCGTTGTAGATTTCAAGGGAATTAAAAAATTAAAAACTAAGGTTCATATTCATAATGACCAATTACTAAAACTATGTTTTTTTTTAAAAAAAATTTATTGGCGGATTCGGTTGTTTATCAGGGTGTTTTCCTGTGGTTTGTGGCAATTCTAGTTGGATTTGGTATTAGCAAAACTATGTTAGTGGATAAAATGTTTAGAAAAAGTCCCTTAAAAATTGTTTAGGAAATAGAAAAGACATAGCCCTTAATGATAGCTGAAAGGTCAATAATGGTGCACTGAATATTGAATATTGAATATTGCTGATAAATATTGAATATTGATTAAACAGTAAAAAAAGCATAAATAATGGTAAAGAAAGCTCAGGGAAACTTTGGCTTTTTTGTCTAGCTATTAGCTAATTAGCCGGTCAGAAACTGATAATTTCTTTGTGGGGAAACACATTGAACTGAAAAAGACTCAGGCAACTTTTTTTTTTCTTTAATATTTTTATTAAAGAGGGAAAAAGAAGGGATTGATTATGATAATCGAGTTGGTGACATGTCACTTTCAATTTCTACTCAAATTTATCTTGTCTACTACTTAGAGCTTCTTTCCATATGGTCCAACCAAATGTTAGATAAATTAAAAATTAAAAAAAAAAAAAAAAAAAAAAAAAAAAAAAAAAAAAGCAAAAGATAGTTTTGCCCTATATTGTACTTAGTTATTAACTTTAATTATCAAGTTTTGACCCCCAAGAAGACACAGTGGAAATCTACATCGGAATACTTTACAATAAATCCACGTTAATGTGGCAATGGCTATTTCTTCAAAAAAATATATATATAATAAAAAAATCCTAAACAACAATATGTTGAAAAAGAGTGTTATGTTACATTTATTTTATATAATAATGCCATTATAAAAATATAAATACATGGAATTTATTTATTCAAAACCAGCAATATATTTTTGCAATATCATTTCCACATAAAGCAAATATCAATTACACCTTCCACTGTGTTCGACGTTTTTTCGTTAAAAGACCATAATAACACGCACCTGTTCACACACTGTTAGTTTATCAATCAATCTCAAAAGCTTAAATTATTAGGAGGCGGACCAATAAAAGTTTTATACGTTAACATTTCTTTATCATTATAGGATGGTATATTCAATCTAGATGAAGAATCTTATTTAGGTAATTATTCAGATGCTCTGCACAATTTCATAATCCGTAGGTCATTTTTGACTCCGGAAATAAAACCCCACGAAGAGAAACAAAAGGAGGAAAGAGATAAAAAGGTTATTTTGACTATAATACCAGCCTAACAGGACAGTCAAAATAGTAGAATAAAAACCTAGTTTTGTACCAGATACATTTGGCCCTATGGTCCGGTGTATTGTGACTTCAATAGATGCTCCAGAATGAGTATCACCCGTTTGATTCGTAAGTTTGAGTACAACATTTTGACAGAAATTTAAATTTTTGTGAAAGAATACACTGTAAAAAAATGTTTGATTATGGTTCAAATCCGAGAAATAAACAGATGTTTAAAGTATCGAAAAGCGTTTCTGATGTTTATCATCTGCATTGATCATTCAGGGTCTCAATCTTGATGGCAAAGATAACAACAGAAGAAATGCCTTAATTTCACCAAATGAAATAATTAAAATGCTTTTGGGGGTCTCTTCAAACTATGAACATGTATCAGATGCTTATCATTGAGGACAATTAGACCCCTCAAAACAATGGCGCAATCAAATTCCACAATGAAACAGGAGACCAAAAATTTTCCCTTTTGTCCCCTATTTTACACTAAATCTAAATCTAATTTTTTTTTTTCCTTTTTAATCTTCCACACCCTAAAACAAGGACCATAATAAACAAGACTCTCTGAGACTAAGCCAATTACCACAAATTCCTATACAAGACATAGAAACAAGAAAAAAAAAAAAAAAAAAAAACCCAAAAAATCCTAAAAAAAAAAAAAAAAAAAAAAAAAAAAAAAAAAAAAAAAAAAAACACTTACCACTAATTCTATGGAGACTTTTTACAATGATTCAAGGAAGCCAGTTTTTGTTAGAATAGCATTCCTCACTTTGCTAAGATCCCTCCCTTTAAGGGTCCTCCCAACACCTTCAAAAACCGAAAAAGACGATATCTGACTCTTTGCAAGCCTCCTAGCAATCAACTCATGTGGAGGCACTTTGTGAGCATAATCATCATCATTATAATAATAATAATCATCATCATCATCATCATCGTCATCATCATCATGTTCATCATCATCTTCATCATCATCATCATGATGATCATCATCATAATCATTAAGCCATGATCTATTCTTGGAGGCCTTCTTTGACTTGTGTCTATAAATGTTGTTAGGCCAGTTGGGGGTATTGATAGGAGCTGATTGCTGAAGGACTTTGGCTTCATGGTTCAAATTGACACTGCGGCTGCCGCCGCCGGCTTTCGGGATAATTCTCGACGCCGTCGGGACATTTTTCGGGCCGGAAAGTGATGGTGGTGGTGATGATGATGATGACTCCTTAAGCCTCACAACCTTGGTGGTAGTATCACTAGAATGATCTGTTGTTCTATCTTTGAGAACAGACCAAACATCTTCTTCCTCAAAATCTCCATCTCTCAAAGACCTCCACACCCCACTGCTTTGCCTAATTAGGCCGTACCTGTTTTCCATGGCTAAATCACCTGCATATAAATCATATCACAAAAACATATAAATACCCAAACAGATTGTTTATAGAGAGAGGACTAAAAAATGAATAAATAAACAAATTTTTTTTTTCCCAAAACTCTTCCAGATTCTATCTGAAAATAAATAAATAGGGTTTGGTTCATTTTCTTTGAAAGAATTTTTTACAAAGCCAAGTTTCATATATACTGAAATATTTTGGAGCTTTACCTGAAGATGGTTTGAAAAAGTGTTAGTGAGAGAAGAATATATGAAGAAGCAAAACGCCCATAGGATTACTCAAGAGCAGCAGTGAAGAGTGGCAACGTACAAACAAGACAGATTCTCCAAGTTGATGGGTCTACAAAGTATTTGTTTGGTCCCTGGAAGTCTGACTTTGACAGAGAAAGCTAAAGAAATTGTAGGGGAGTGAATATGATCTTTTTGTTATTTTTTACTGTGCCATTGAACTTGGGAGATTTCTACCATAGGGTTTAAATAAAGAAATTACCAGTAAGTCTCCCTTTTTTTAACGTAAAATTTCATTCAACTAAAAAGTCTTACAGACACCAATTGTATGACCATGTGGTACACAATACAAAATACTCGATAAAAATAGATTCCGTAAGTAAATTCTGATGAAGCACAGGGAAGACGATGCAAGACGAACTCGATATCGAGAAAATTCTTTGACACGTCAATTTAAGCATGCATAAGACTCTTTTTAAAATCACTACAATCGATGGAAGCTTTCAATCAATTGAGAGTATGTAACGTGTAGCTCTAAGGCCACCAACTTCTCCGCTTAGACTCTGAATTTTTAACTCACCAAGACCTAAATCTGGCGGGCCACAAACAAACTCCAATAGTGGGAGATTTATAAGGTAAGTTTCTTTGTAAGTTGTTAATTATGTATTAGAAATTATATGTTTTACATACTTTTTATTTTTAATGTAATTTTGAACGGATATTAAGGTCAAAAGACTCATACTGTAAAAGGATCCTTAATCTTATCTTGATCATAAGATAAAAAATTTCCGTATGACAATGCAAAAATGATACTATTATTATCTTTTTTCATTGATTGTGAATACAGAAAAGACGCGAACAACCAACAAGAGATTAGGAATGAGGGATTCTGAGTGAGTGATAATGTTTCATGATATTAACTCATGGATATTTTTTCATTAAGTTCACAATGATTTGAAATTGATCCCTGGTATTCATGAATTATGATGATATCATTGTTTAATCTCCTATAATATACTAGAATAAATAATATGGTTTCTTTAACAATTGGCTTTCCTTCTAAGTCTTGGAGTCCCACTTGGAGCAGCCATCATTCAAAAAAAAAAAAAAAACAAAAGAAAAAAACAGAGAGAAATTTGAGTAAATAAATACTTTTGGTTAATTTTAATTTTAGTCCTTGAAGAGTAAAAGTTCTCATATTGCACCGTAAAATTCAAAATGGCACCCCTGGACTTTTACTTCCGTCATTAAAATTAATATCAACATTGTGCCATTTTAAATTATGCAGCAAAGTGAGATAACTCACATACTTTGAGGTTTAAACATAAAAATTAACCGAAAGACTTCTATTATGGAGTTGGGGAAAAAAAAAACAGAGTTTTGCACATGAAAAAGAATAACCAACCAAGGTAAATGACAGCAATGAGGAAATCATGGGACAATAAATCCCTTTTCTAGGCTAAATTCTGGTATATTAAAGTCAAAATTCTCTTGACTAGGCTAATTATTACAGCGCTAATAGCACCCAAATTTGTAATTGTAAAGAAGTATCAAAGTAAAAAAGATACCAAAAGCTTAAAAGTTTTTTTTTTTTTTTTAATCAAGTTGAAGCAGAAAATTGCATATGAGCAGAATAAGATTCCATTTTGAAACAAACATGAGAAAAATAAAAAATTACAAGCAGTTTTTGTTAAAAAGAAAAATTAAAACATCTAGGAGAGAATTTTGATTCATTTGGTAGAAAAAAATTCAATGCTTTTGGGGCTGCAATGATGACAAAAGTGATTAAATGCAATAAAGAAATTTGCAGACTGAAAAGGAAATAATTATTGGAAGATTCTGTTTACCAGCCATGCAAACCTCATGCCCTTATTCAGAAGCCGTCATTCAACGAATTGGGATCCTAAAATGCCAATATTAAAACAAAATCCACATAGCTACAAGATTTTGGGCTTCTTCATTAACCAATCAAAACATAAAACTCCCAATCCCTCTCACATAATTCCAATTCTTTAGGTTACTTAGCAAACAAGTTATGTTAAAAATGGACTAGGATTCTCTGTCTAAGTTTTGGTATCTCAAACAGTAACTAGTTCATTGTATCATACTATATCATTTAATAAAACAAGCATGAAATTATGAATTAAAAAAAACATTTGAAATCTTTTAAATGATGTAGAATAATATGATTGGTTAGACGGGTGATTTGAGGCTATACCGAAAGCATCTCTAAATTGTTTGTTGATTTAGACATCCAAATTCACGCCACCAAAGATTTAACATCTTTTCGGCTATGCAAGACTAGAAGTGGTGGCCATAGTGGGGTCACATAGTACTGTGGAGCCGACACTTAAATACACAATGTAATCTAAAAGCATACATCATTTTTGGCCATTTTCCTTCTCTACCGCTATTTGTGGATCCTAAAGGAAAAAAAGCTTTTCACTTGTGTAAGATTTGGCCTTCTCTGGTAATAGAATTTTGATGGTATTAAGCAACCATGAATACTATAATAACACAAACATTCATTAGTAGGCACTTAAAAAAAAAAAAGGCAACTTTATATTAAGGTTCCATTACTCTTCACTACTTTTTTAATATAATGGTGATATTAGGGGTGCGTTTGGAACTCGTTTCAAAATGATTTTAATTTTTATATAAAAATAGAAATGAAAACGTTTTCAATCTCAGATAAAAGTTATTTTTGAAAATGCGTTTAGTAGTTTTATCAAGAGATTGTTTTCAGTATAAAAAAAACTCATTAATGTCTCTCTCTCTCCCTCTGCTCGAGAGAGGAGAAAACAAAAATAAAAAATGAAAAACGACTAAAAGTCGTTTTTCATTTCTCTCCCATTTTACACTAAGCCAAAAAATAGTTTCTATTTCCGTTTTTTGTCTTTAATTGTGCCAAACACCGTTTTGAAATCGTTTTTATTTTTTTCTCAAAAAATGTGAAAAACAAAAATAAGAACAATTCTAAACACGGCATAGTATTCTTAAACTGGTACTATAATTTAGTATGCTAATAAAGCTGGGAAATGAAATGTGAACCACTGAAAGATATCACATATTTGGCAAAAAGCTGTCTAAAGTTAAAGAAAGTTCTTTTTGACCAGAAAGAAGACAAGCAGAACAACCCTGATTTCATTCTATAATGCTAGAATATGTACAAAGTATTTACTTTATTTCTTTGACAAAGCATTGTTATTTGTTGAAACATTTTTCTTTCAATGACAATGCTTATGTTAGTTTGGAGCTTATGAACACTTTCTCTGATATTCTTTCATAAATAGAAAAGGAAAAAAAAAAGAAAAAGAAAGAAGTTATGCCTATCTTATTGGTGAAAAGTGCAAGATCACTAGCTTAATGGTGGACACTAAATCAAAGGATGCACCAATAGACTGAAAATCTGGCAAAAAGGGTTGTCCTCTTTTATGAGGATTTTAGATAAACTTTATTTGTAAAACACTTTTGTTAGCAACTCTTGGGTTAAAATTTGGATTCACAAACTTGTATGAGTTGTCCATTCGGCCATTGAGCATCTCCCTCATCAACTCGATAGATAACTACTCGATTTGCAACAATTATTTAGTATGATTCCTTCAATGTGTTTCGGTTACTTTGTTCACAAGAAAGAGCCTATCCTCGTCTTGGTAAACTCGGCTCCAAAAGTGGACGTAGCTTTTTTCAGGATGAACCAGTACAAATATTTGTTCTGATCATTTATTTTTTGAGCATTTTATTTATTATTTCTATATGATCATATTTATTTCTGTGATCAAGGGCCTTAATTTCAAGATATAAATCTATTTTCCTAACTTATTCTTCTTGACCATGTATCCAATGTCTCCAGGAACAATTTTTATATGCCAATTGCCCATCGAAAGCTTGCAATTCCAATACCATTTGATTTTTGTTATTTCAGCTAAGGTTATGTTAAAAGTAATCCATACTCAAAACTCCAACCAATAGTAGAAACAATAATACATGTTTTGACCACACTCATGGAACCAATCAACAACCAAAACAAATGTTGTACACTCACTATCAATTAGGCCACATTATTACAAAAACTTCTCATTCCATCCTAACAATGACTTTGGCCACCCTAATGCGAAAAAAAAAAAAAAAAAGACACCACCACAAAATCCAAATAGACCTTAAATTCCAACTCCTGAACCTACTTGAGCTCATTCAATGCTTCAGCTTCAGCAACAATCTCCGAAATCTCTCTGCTGAATCTTAGCCTCCCGCGCGCAAGGCCGGCGATTATACATTCAGCTTAACTGCATTGTCCGTGGCTCTACTCATGGCGCTCACCCTCGCCGCGAGCTCGCTACCACGGCCTCTTGCAGTGCCCTTAACACCTGGCTGTTGCCAACAAATTAGTATCAAGAACTGAACAGGGTCTTGTTCAAATTTCATAACTGGTGATTACTAGGTCCCGTTTATTTCACTGATTTGAATTTAAAATTTGATTTTTACTACAGTAAAAAGCTCTCAGAAATAATCACATCTAACTTTTTTACTACAGTAAAAAGTTCTCACATAAAGTCACATCTCAACTCAAATAAAAAACTCGAATTAGAGAACTAAACGGACCCGCTCACAAAATGCCAGTTATCTATTCACTTTTAAAATTTTTTTTTTTCGTTTTTAAATTTGATCATAGTATCCTTGCTGTGTTTTTCCAAGCTATTGTCCTTTTTTTTAGTCGCTTTTAGGGATTTTTTTAATCTTGAAGTTCCGTCTCTTTGTTTTTCTGATATTGCAAGCTTTTTTCTAGTTGCTTCTAAATGTTTACATCCTTTAGAAAGTTAATCCCATTTATGTTTGTCATCGTTTTAAAGTAATTGTCGTCTTAAATGAGGTTGCCGTTTCTTCATGTTTATTGTCGTTTTTAAATTGTTTTGTCCTTGTCTTCATAAACCGACAATCTATAGCAATGGTGCACGTAACCGAAATAAATGGAAGCCTCCATGTCTTATTTCTATATATTTAGAAATGTTGTAAATCAATTAAGTGTGCATGCCACCTCTTAGTATTCTATAATCTTTTATTTATATCTTATTATCTCTTCGTAATTCCTCACTTAATATTGTATATTATCTCTTCATAATTCTCATCTATGTAAATCATGTAACTTGTGTCTTTTGATCTATCTTTACTCATGATTCTTAACTTATAAATAGAAGTTGTATGAGCTTATTTTGAACATATCTATTATAAGTGAATGGAAGAATATAAAATGTTAGTCTCTCATATTTTTCTTGTGTCTCTCTTTTTATTATGCTTTGTCGTTTATCTTTGGTGAATTTTCATTTGTTTAATAATACGTTATCAGCATGAGTCTCTAACCATATTTGTTGTATGAAAAGTTTGAGGGATTTTACAAGACTCAGAGATTGGTAAATTGATATACCGGTAAGGTACGTTGATTTTTCACCATTTTCTTTTGAAAGCTTAAATCTATGTTTTGAATATCGTTCTAGCATCTTTTCTATGTTACATGATTCTTAGTGCAATATTTATTATACGTAATGGCCATACTATAAATTTCTTGCTAGCATCTTTCCTTTATTGATCTTTCGCTAATGTATTGAAAACTTTGTCGGTGATGTTGGTATGAGGACCATCCTGTCTATAAAGAAAAGTTATTATTTAAATCTCATATTAGTTTTCTTCATGAATTATGGTATGTCACTCTTCATAACGTATAAACTTTATGATTCCATATTGCTTTTTGACATTAATTGTATAGATTTTGTTGTATGTGCATATATATGATCATATTCTTATATGGTTTATTCAGGGCCTTGACTTATACATCCGAGATTAATTTGACGGTATATCCCATGTTTTGTTTTTCTTTCCACATACAGTCATTATCTTACACTTATTCACTTTTTATTTCATAAGTAATAATGGTAGATATATTTTGTTGAAATTTGATGGTGTTATACTGATACTTTTTGTTAGTTTATCAATCCATCTCAAAAGCTTAAGCTGTTAGGAAGTGGGTCAATAATAATTTTATACTTTAACACTCCCCCTCACGTGTGGGCAGGACAATGGGCAATCATGTGGGTAAATTAATTAGAAAGCCCAACACGTGAATATTTAAGCCTGAGATATATTAAAAACCCAACACATGATGACAATTTAAATGGGGATAAAAAATGTAATTTGATGGTGTTATACTGATACTTTTTGTTAGTTTATCAATCCATCTCAAAAGCTTAAGCTGTTAGGAAGTGGGTCAATAATAATTTTATACTTTAACAATCCCCCTCACGTGTGGGCAGGACAATGGGCAATCATGTGGGTAAATTAATTGGAAAGTCCAACACGTGAATATTTAAGCCTGAGATATATTAAAAACCCAACACATGATGACAATTTAAATGGGGATAAAAAATGTAATTATGAGGGTTTGAACTCAGGACCTCCTGCTTTGATACCATGTTAGTTTACCAATCCATCCCAAAAACTTAAGCTATTAAGAGGTGGGTGAACAATAGTTTTATACTTTAACACTTTTGCATCAGGTAGACCCAATATTTTGTTCTCCACATGTTTGCTTACCTCCAAAGTTCAAAATGTTAGAAATCTATGTACTATATGTGAGGTATTACATATGCGTTTCTAGGTTTTTGGTATACTAATAGTATGACACCTTATAATTTGTTTGAAGAATATGTTAAAAAAACGTTTTCTATACCTTTTCTCATTGATAAGATTAATTTATATACTAAATAGTCATTATATCATATGCTTCTGCTTTGTCAATTATAATTATTTTGGTTAGTTAGAAGTTTGATGAGTTACATAGATTCTTGAACATTTAAAACTTATATTGATATAGATATAAATTAAGTATTGACATATATTTTATAACCAATAATTAAAGAGCCAATAATTTTGTTTAAATGATAATTTGACTTTCCACATTCTATAAAATCAATGTTATCCTATATTGCATTTATGAGTGTAATGATGACAAGATCATGGAAGATAACAGTGTGATGTGGTTTCTTATTATACCATTAGTATGAAAAGACCATCCAACTTTAGCTAATTATTTTTGCATATTCCCCAAAGTGAATATTGCATATTTGATGGTCGTGAAATTTTTGCAATTCCTCAATATCCCATTTATTAGATAAAGCCACAAAGTACTATTGGGAGTGCGGAAATGTACTAATTATAAGAGAAATTGTAAAGTTTGCAAACTCCCATTAATTATGAAAATTAGCCTCTATTAATGTGATATAAAAAGCTTTGGTGCGTATTTGTTATACGCCTAAATATCTGGATGATTTTTGTCAAGCCTAAAGAAAGGGAGAGGATAAAATTCTATTTATCTCGATGATTTTTTAATACAATAGTGTTATTATGCTAATACTAGTATCTCGGCAATTTCTAACACGACACGATGAAACGACACGAGATAAATGAGTTTAGACCGCATGATTATTAATTAGGCCGTTAACGGGCTGGCACAAATAACACAAAAATAAACGGGCTGGATTCGTGCCAGCCCGTTTAACACGCTTAACCGGTTTAATTATATGGGTAATTATCGTGCCGACCTGGCCCGACCCGTTTATTAAGGTCATATACATATTTTTTAAGAGAAAACCCTAAGTTCTCTCTCTCATTCTCTCACACCCGCCTCACTCCTCACGCCCGCCTCAGTCCTCTTCCGCCTCAGT
Source organism: Morus notabilis (assembly GCF_000414095.1). Lineage (NCBI taxonomy): Eukaryota > Viridiplantae > Streptophyta > Magnoliopsida > Rosales > Moraceae > Morus > Morus notabilis. Next base: position 12,168 of record NW_010358079.1, on the reverse strand, counting down.
CCTCACCCGTCGTTTCCATCTCCTCAGGGCTACATCGATTTGAGCAAGCGTATGGTTTCGGAAGAGGATATTCAGGCATGCGAGGAGAGGTACAACAAGAGCAAGCTCGTTCACTCGATTATGCGCCATGTTGCTGAGACGATGGGCATCGATTTAGAGGTATTTAGTTTTTGAATCTTTGCTGCTATTCTATGCATAATTTGGATTTTTAGGGTTTGGCTGTGTATTTGGGGATTTATGCGTGCTGACGAATTTCTCTGTTCAATAGCAAGAATAATGCATGTATAAAGTATTACATAAGTATTTAAAGAATAGTTTATAGTATTGCATTGCATATTTAGGTTTTAGAATGTTGAGGAATTTGGTTAATATTATTGGAGAGGAGTGTGGGATTTCCGGCTTGGTTGCTCAGAGAATTTAGAGAAAACTCAAATGGATATTGGTTTATATTGCTTCAATAGCAATAATGTATGTGTTGAATAAGAAATTTATGGAAAGTTTATAGGATTACTTTGGGTATTTGAAGTTTTAGAATGTTGAGGAATTTGGTTAATTTTATTGGAGAGGAATGTGATGGGATTTTCGACTTGGTTGCTCAAAGAATTTTGGGGGAAATTCAGGTGGATATGGTCCTCAAATCAGCATGCATAGATTGCTAGAATGTATTTATTGGAGTAGGAATTTAAGATCACTTTGTGGGGTTTCTTTCGAAGCATGTATACATGATAAGGAAGAGAGAGTTTATTGCCGCAGGATAGTTCTTATCAAACTTGTGAATTTTCTTCTTCCTTGTAACTTGTTTATGTTTAACTTCTAATAACTATAGAGGTTCTCTCCTATCCAATTGGATTTGCATTATTAGAATTCCTTGTTGTTGAATTAGTTTTATCTGCCTGCGTTAATGGCAATGCCACGTGATATGTGTGGGTATTAGAATGCCACGTGAAAGTTAACATTTGCTTCAAGTTCAGTAAGTTAATGATTGATGATTTGATTGATATAAATGTGATTTGGTTAGCTAGATGAATTTCACTTACTTCTTAGGATCACGTGTAGGTTCGTGAGGCTTTACATCGAAAGACTTCAAGAATTAACGTGATTGGTTCAACTTGTTAACAGTAAATATTGTAGAAATTGTTGCAACAAGTTTCTGTAAGAAGTTGAGTACAACATTTTGCACTAAAGTCATTTGACAGCTATTTTAGAAGGTCGCTTGCTTATTTGCAGCATGCCTTTTGTATTAGTTTTTCTGAGTGTGTGAGATCGGGGTGTGCAATTATAATTTCATTAATTCTTCAGGAGAAGGGTATATAGTTTTTCAGGAGAGAAATTTTGTTGAGGAGGGTGTATGCATGTGTGTGTTTGATATTTGGATATTTTAATGTGTGTTAGCTATTATGCATTATTTTAACTATAAGTGATATTAAGTAGTCAATTAATATAGTTTTGAATACAATATAAAATTCCACTATTTTTGCTAGTTGGATCATAAACGGGTCATAAACGTGTTATTTTCGTGTCGGCCCGTCACGGCACGTTTAGTAATCGTGTTCGCGTGTCGTGTCGTGTTAACCGTGTTATTAGCGTTTTGTGTTCGTGTTTAGATTTTTGATACGTTTATTAATCGTGTCGTGTTCGTGCTCACTATAATCGTGTCATGCCGTAATCGTATCGGCCCGAACACGGCCCACGAACACGAATTGCTAGCCCTTTAGTATCTCCTAATTTTAAAAGGTTACACATATCATCACTGGAAGTGTGAAATGGGGTTTGCAGTATTATGAGGCTCCCATGATAACCAAAATTGATTACTGAAAAAGGTTTGGATGTCTACCTATTGTATTGATCTTTTATACATTAACCTAAATAAAGGGAGAAATTATACGATTAATTGATCGTAAGAATTTTAATTTGGCATATGAAAAGGCTATAACCTATGGTGATGCCCTTGTCTTGTGAACATACAAATGACATTTACAAGGGCTAAATGGAAAAATGGGAAAAGAAAGAGTAGAGTTATATATATTATCTCCTCTTTATTTTATTCAAAGTTTTTTTTTCCTAAATTTATTTTTGACGTGGTGGAGTTATTATGGTATCCTCTTATTTTAAAAAGCTCATATATATATATATAT
>NW_010358079.1:0-9853 GCF_000414095.1 Morus notabilis | reverse complement strand
TATATATATATACATATATGTCATCACTAAGAGTGGAAAAAATGATAAAGAAATCGAAAAGCTTGTAAGTTAAAATTATTTGATGTGTGAAATGTCACATTTTTATCCAATATGCCTAAGAAATACAATTTGACTTGATCAATGCAAAATAAGGGGGAAAAGAGGAGAACAAAGAGATTATATGGCCTAGTCCATTGATGGGCAATTGGTTGTGATATTTGGGATTTTCAATTTGTTTGAGAAGATAAATTACTTAGTTAATGATGAAATTCTCATGTTATTATCATCTGAAGGATGAGAAAATAATCAACAGGAGAGATAAATGAGAAATGTCTCTATATTATTTCAGTTTTATATAAGAAGAGACATGCACAAGAGTAAATATGGTTGGTTACATTCAGCCTAGCTCATGTGAAAATGATGTGTTAGAAAATATTTACACTTTCTCTTCCAAATTTTAGTTAGACAATTATATGAATCGGTATGACAAACTGGAAGTTCACTACACCAATAGGTATAATGAGTATCAGTTGGGATACTTATCATTTTGAAAAATCCCTACAGAATATTGCTTGAGAAAAAAATCTTCCCACCATCAGGGGAGGGAAGTTGCAGTTGGATATTATTGATCTTTGCATAAATTTATTAATTAAGTATTGCAATGCAATATAAATTGTTAATATGACAACGAAAGTGACTAAATCATTTCTCCAACTGCTATTATTATAAATTTGATTGAGGTCTCTAAATGAAAATCAGCTAGACTATTAGTCTAAGATATGCCTGAAGCGTTGAAAACTTAATTGGTATGAAATACCATATCTTCTAGAAGAGAGAGAAATAGAGAGACCATATTTCTAAAGAGGTTGTACTCGTAAAATGTCATTGACATAACAAATTGACACTCTTGTTTAGAGATAAAACTTCTGAGATTTATTGAACTCCTAAAGTAGTCCAGCGGGTATACCTAAAATTTTAGAAAGTGTGAAAAGAATAGATAGAACTCAAAACGTTATGTCAATATATGAGTAAAATTGAATTGCAATAAAAGTTATTGTCGACAATTACAAATGCAAAAATTCTAGATATTTTTAAGAGAATGTAAGGATCTTAAAAGAAGTATGAAATTTGTCGAAAAATTCGATCTCGAGATAAAATTGGTCAATAAGAAAAAGATGCAAATCAAGACAAGAGTTACTCGTAAAAGTGAAGTATTAATATGGACTACTAGTCTAAATGTTTTGAATGCATAAAGCCTGTAGGGTAAAAACGAATACTCATATGAAATAGTATATATGATAAAGTATTGAGAATATTAATTATGAGACAATGAAAATATTTTTGCGGAAAACTTATGAAGTATATAAGTGAATGAACTCATGGATAATAGATAAGCAATAATGTATTCAGAGCCTGGTAGCTTGTAAATGAGTTGATATGCGTCTAAAAATTATATTGCAATATTATTTATAAAAAATCTTAAGAGACTTAAAAGGTTTGAAAAATATATATTGAAATTGCGTGTTTTATTGTAAATGTCATAAAAATCTTTGTGTGAATAGATGCAATCCAGATATAAATGGTACCATATTACTTTTACAATAAAAAAAATGGAAGTGCTAGCAAATTAATTTTTCCATTGATTTATAATAAGCTCAAACATGCTGGGTTTGCTATTATTTATAGATTCTTCTTAAAAGAATACTAGATTTGATATTATTTACGAATTCTATTGAAGAGACTATAAGAGAAATTTAAGAAGACAAATCTCTTAGAAGAAAATTTTGTTCAAACCTGAAAATTGAGATTTACTAAATAGAATGCTTATCCATAATTTCTCTTATGTGAAAGAAAATCATGAAGAAATTTCATCGATAACATGTATATTAAAAGTTATCTATTGGTTGATTTATGACTTGAAATGAGAACAGACTTTTTCTATATTTTGAGGAGATATTAAAAGAATTTTATGTGATGAGGTATTATTTTAGTGTTTATATGTTATCTGATTATTTAATTCGGTATCTCATAGTATGAGATATAAAGGAATAAAATAGAATGACAAATGACTATGAGGTGCAAAATATTTCATACTCATATGAAGACGAATTTTTATTGAAAATGATTACGGCACCATGATTTTATCGATCAAAAAATAAATATGGATACTGGTTTGTTTGATGTATCCATCAAAGATAGCCAATTTATCATAAGCTCTCGAAGAGCAATAATATAAATATTAGCAAAGTGCTAAGGGTACTCAAGGTTAGATAGTCGACTGTAATGTTTCTTGAGTTACAAATAATACTATGTCTCGACTTAATTATTTAAATATAAAATTGTTGGCTATTAAAAGAATCATAGTTATTTATATGAGAAGGTGATAAATACGCATTGCACTCTTTTTCGCTTAGACATGGTTTTGTCCCACTGGGTTTTCCTGACAAGGTTTTTAATGAGGCAATTTTAGTAGCGTATTATAAGAATGAGAATATTGTACTCTTTTTCCTTCACTAGGATTTTTGTCCAACTGAGTTTTCACCTAATAAGGTTTTATTGAGGCATATTAACTGTTGAACGTCCAAGGAGGAGATTTATCGATAAATAGATTTATTAATGTGGATGCTCACCTTCCTAAAACCTCTAATAAGCCCTATGATAGTTGCTTGATCATTTGATGTGAAAGAGGATTCTTTTCATTCTCGTGGCCTGGAAGTGCCATATCTTAAGTGCTATTGGCGCACTATTGTATTTTTTTACAAGACTTAATATAGCAGCCTTTGTCCATGGTGTTAAACAAGTATCGTTTTCATGAACATCAGATAAAAATTCGTTTTGGCACAACTTAAAGTCAAAATTTGATTGCGTTTGTTTACATGTAGTGGGATTTTTATATCTTGGTCTTTAACAAATCAAATTCTTACCACAACATTTGAATCATTTTAAAATATTGGCAATATATGAGGTAAGTTCATTCATTAAAGGAATTCTAACGGTGTTATACAAGAAGATGTAACTTGTTTAACCTGAGTTAAAGAGACATAATCAAGCACATTTCATCAAAGTTCATATTCATGTATAAACTCTAGATGACAAGAGAACTAGGCGTCTATCAAATTTGTTCCAGTGACAACTTGGCAGATTTGTTAATTGAGACACTCTCTGTAGCTACATTTGAGAAATTGATGCACAAGGTCAATGCGCATCGACTTAGACATCTTTCTTGTTGCTGAAGAAGACATGTTGACATGAGGGGGAGGCTACTGCGTAGATTTGTTAATTGAGACACTCTCTGCAGCTACATTTGAAAAATTGATGCACAAGATTAATACGCATCGACTTAGAGATCTTTATTGTTGCTGAAGAAGACATGTTGACATGAGGGGGAGGCTACTGCGTAGATTTGTTAATTGAGACACTCTCTATAGCTACATTTGAGAAATTGATGCACAAGATCAATACGCATCGACTTAGAGATCTTTATTGTTGCTGAAGAAGACATGTTGACATGAGGGAGAGGCTACTGCGTACTGTACTTTTTTTCCTTGGCATAGGTTTTGTCTCATTGGGTTTTCCTTGCAAGGTTTTTAACGAGGCAGTTCCAAACGCAAATCTTACAAAAATTATGCACTCTTTTTCCCTTCACTAACATTTTTTCCCACATAGTTTTTTCTTAGTCAGGTTTTTGACAAGGCATATTTTTGGTAGGTGGACATCCAAGGGGGAGTGCGTTAAATCAATTAAGTGTGGATGTCACCTCTTAGTATTCCATAACCTCTCATTTAGATCTCATTATCTGTTTATAATTCTACCCTTAATGTTGTGTATTATCTCTTTATAATTCTCATCTTAATATTGTATGTAACTCATATAACTTGTGTCTTTTAGTCTATCTTTACTCATGATTCCTAGCTTATAAATAGAAGTTGTATGAGCTTGTTTTGAACACACCTATTACAAGTGAATGAAAGAATAAAAAATGACAGGCTCTCATATTTTTCTTGTGTCTCTCTTTTATTTATGCTTTGCAGTTTATCTTTTGTGCTATTTTCATTTGTTTTATAATAAGAAAAGGTTGTTCTTTAGGGACATCCTCTTTTAACTTTTTAAATTTAGTAATTTGGACTCTATTCTTCTTTTTTCAACAATTGACCCCTTCAATTTGACAATCTTTGAAATTAAGGCTCAGTCTAAAATGATGTCTCGATTAAATGATCACGTGATGCGCATGTGAGCATCTGTTGCATGCAATGAGTAGGGTTATATTGATGTCAGAATCATCTAATATGTTCGAGCACAATCAATATGATAACCAACTCCTGGTTTTCATGGGTCTTTGCCCTCAACAGTTACTCACGTATGCGTTATGTGATCAAAATACTCCAAAAAACAAATGTTGTTTTTTATTAGACCCTTAATTATAAAGATTTTCAATTGAAAGGGTTAATTACCAAAAAAAAAATAAGGACCAAATTTTTAAATTTAAAAAATTGTGGGGTGTCTGTAAAAAAAAAGCCATTAAAAAATTGTAAATGAATGAGAAACAAAACAAGTTGGGAAAAAACCGCTGCACATTTTTGAATCCTTCTTGTGCAGGGAATGGCGTTCTAAAGAGCAGAGTCCAAAAGTGACTCGAACTAGCTCGAATGGTTTTTAGTGTTTATATCTGGGAAAGAATCAGTATTGGAATTGGAGTACAAGTACGTACTCTATAGCAGAACTTAATCATAAATTAAAAATAAAAAATAAAAGAAAGCCGTTGTTATTTGTTTCCAAATTCAAATCATAATCAGGGAAACCTTTTGATAGTCAAAAAAGGATTTGAATTGCATAAACTTTCTAAGACCTCACGTTTTCCTCCATAATATAGGACTAGGACTCTCCATTCTGTATATTATATGTGCTTTTGAAGCTTTGGTCCGTCACAATCAGTTTTTATTTCATTCTCTTTTACGATCAGTGTTCATCGCTCTAGTTAAGGCTTTTCATGATCATGATTATGATGAACATGATTTTCATCATGAAGAGGTCTCTCTTGTTTCTCACTCTTGCCCTCTTATCCTTCTCTTCAACCATATTCTCACAACCATGCATGACCAACCGATTTCCAAACCAAAAAACCTTTGCAGCTTGTGATGATCTTCCGGTTCTGGACTCGACCCTCCACTGGAACTACATTCCTTCATCAGGAAAAGTCGAAATCGCCTTCCGAAAATCGGGTTTGAGTGGTTCGAGATCGTCGTGGATCGGGAGGGCCATAAACCCTACTTCAACAGGCATGGTCGGTTCACAGGCTCTGATCGCTTTTCAACGTTCCGATGGGAGAGTTTCGGCCTACACTTCTCCCTTAACGAGCTACGGGGCTCAGCTTCAAGAGGGTAATCTCAGTCTCTCTGTTTTTGATATCTCCGCCTCTTATGAAAACGACGAGATGTTCATCTTTGCGACTGTACAACTGCCTTACAATACCAGTGTCGTAAACCACGTTTGGCAAGAAGGAAAAGTTTCCGGGGATGTTCCGGCGATGCACGAATTGTCTGGTCCTAATCTCCGGTCCTTCGGAACCGTCGACTTTCTCTCGGGAAAAGTGGAAGAAAGCAAAAGAGATTCTAGGGCTACAATGAAGAATGTTCATGGAATAATCAACGCCGCCAGTTGGGGTTTCCTCATGCCTCTTGGTGCCATAATAGCTAGGCATGTTAAGGTTTTTGAAGCGGCAGATCCGGCATGGTTTTATCTTCATGTGACGTGTCAGTTTTCGGGTTATCTCGTCGGAGTAGTCGGATGGGGAACAGGGCTTTGGCTCGGCGCTAAATCTGCAGGGATTGAGAACAGTGGCCACAGATGTATTGGCATAACTATTTTTGCCCTCGCAACGATTCAAGCATTGGTTGGTGGTTTCTTGAGGCCTAAGAAAGAACATGAATACAGGGTGTTTTGGAATGTGTTTCACTATGCTTTTGGGTATGCCACAATTGGTCTTGGCGTCTTTAACGTGTACAAAGGATTGGATATATTGGAGCCAGGAAAATTTTGGAGAGATGCTTATACTGGGATTATTGTGTCGTTGGGTTGTGTTGCTGTCGTTTTGGAAGCTTTCACTTGGTATGTCGTTTTGAGGAGGAAAAGCCAAAGGTCAGACAAGAATTTGGAGCAGCAAACTAGTGGATCAATAGTTGTCTCGCCAGAGGAATCAGTCTGAAGAAGAAATGTATTATTGCTGCTGATTATCTTTGAAGATAATCTGACGATGTTCATAGTTCTTCTTTTATTTTTTCAGTTTAACTATTGATATTACAAACCGATGTTTATTGTTTTAATGTTTAGTTATTTCTTCATTTGTTGCTGGACATTTGAGTCATTTGACCAGCTAGAATTGTACGATGGATATTTGTTACTTGTGTATTAAGATGCCTTATTACGTTAATGAAATTTTTCGGTTGATATTTCGTCCTTCATTGTCTATTTGGCTCCCATATATAAGACATTTGCACATCTAAATTGATATATATTTTTTTAGGGTCTACTTTGTCTTTTAAACTTTGAAAACTCTCACTTTACCCTTTAAATTTTAAATAAAGATCTCTTTGCCCGTTTACCATGAATGATAGAAATCGTTAAGATTGTAATTACAATACTAGGGGAAAAAAAATGAAGAAAGTAGCCCTCCTCCTATTACAACGTTGCCATCAACATGGCACGGATTTTGGCTCTTAAATCATCCACCATGGTTTCACAGGTCTGTGATGGAGCAGTTTCTTTTTGATGCAATTTTAACAAATCTACAGGGGTTTCCCTACTAGCTCCTTCACTTCTCATTTGCTTTCGATTGAAACATCTTTGTCGGTTTCAAATTTTCAATCTCTCAGCCTTTAGCTTCTGTTCTCGGGTCAAGGATGCTTAAGAGGAATCACCCTCATTAGCAGCTGCAAGAGCAGCCATCTCTGCTATGGCCTTTGCTACGGGGACAGAAACGCTAGGCTGCCCGATTGCGGTTTGCCTTTGGATGGAACTTGGAGGTTGAGATGTGTGGAGACTCCTAAAGCTTAAAGATTGCCCGCCCACATTGCCAGGGCCTTGACCAATGCCAACACCTGATAGTTTCAGGAATAGTTCTAGACTCGGATTCTTAATGCCACTTGTGGCAGCCTTATGGATAGCTGCAGCAGCATCCGCATCTACAGTTACTTCATATTGTTGCTTGCTAACTTTGGGAGGTAGCTGAATCACCCTCATTAGCAGCTGCAAGAGCAGCCGTCTCTGCTATGGCCTTTTCTTCGGGGACAGAAACTAGGCTGCCCGATTGCAGTTTGCCTTTGGATGGAACTTGGAGGTTGAGATGTGTGGAGACTCCCAAAGCTTAAAGATTGCCAGCCCACATTGCCAGGGCCTTGACCAATGCCAACACCTGATAGTTTCGGGAATAGTTCTAGACTCGGATTCTTAATGCCACTAGTGGCAGCCTTAAGGATAGCTGCAGCAGCATCCGCATCTACAGTTACTTCACATTGTTGCTGGCTAACTTTGGGAGGTAGATCTTGTTCTTGGATTTTCTAAGTATCATCCGAAACTTCTCTTTCTCATCATAATCACGTGGTATATCAGCATCGACAGATCCTGAGGAAAGTTCATCGCGTTCTCTATACAATGCAGTTTTCTTTTCTATACCGTGCCTCATCAATTCAACGCTTCTCAGAAACGCAGCCCTTACCAGCTAACTTACACTGTTGAAAAAGGAGAAGTCGAGGAAAAAAAATCCCCTTTAAGCATTGGCACTCATAATCTGAAATCCACATTAACAAACAACTAAAACGAGGAACCGGGAGAACGTCAAATGTCCTTCAAAGGATATATATAATGTGAAAAGCAATACCAAGCGGAAAACACATCAAATAAGCATCAGAAGAAAACATTAACAACACCAGTATATTAAGTGGAAAAGCTTACAGAAATCATAGAGGCCGAGAGAGAGACAGGGAGATTCCTTTTTTCTTCCTAACTATTTTCATTTTCCTTCTCTACCACTAATTGTGGATCCTAAAAGAAAAAAGCTTTTGCCTGGTGTAAGTTTTGGCTCATTTTTCTGATAACAGAGCTTTGATGGTGTGAAACAGCCATGAATACTGAAATAACACAAAGAAACATTAAGAAAAGCAACTTTATAGTAAGTTTGCAATTATTCTAACTTTAGTATCCTCAAACTGATATTATAATTTAGTATGCTAATTGCTCATAAAGCAGATAAATGAAATGTGAACCACTGAAGATACCATGTTTTTGAGAAAAAGCTGCCTGTGAAAGTAAAAGAGTCCTTTTTGAGACAGAAAGAAGACAAGCAGGCCAACCCTGGTTTCATTGTATAATGCCAGAATATAGAAAAGTATTTACTTTATTTCTTTGACAAAGCAAAGTATTTACTCGTGTTAGTTACTTAGTTTGGAGCATTATCAACAACCTCTCTATTTCATAAACAGAAAAGGAAAAGAAAAGAAAAGAAAGAGAGAGAGAAATTATGCTCATCTTATCGATGAAAATTGCAAGACCATTATGCTTAGTAATGGATACTAGATCAAAGGAATGAAATTGACTGAAAATTCAAGCAAAAGGGTTGTCCCCTCTTGTGAAGATTTCAGCTCAACTTTGTTTGTGAAGAGGTAAAATAGTTTTATACGCAAAAAGCTCATCAAAATCTTGCAATTCCAATACCATTTCCTTTTCTTTCAGTAAAGGTTGTGTTAAAACCAATGGATAATCAAAACTCCAAGTTCCAACCAATAGTAGAGACAACAAATTGTTTGGACCACAATATTTGGAACAAAACAGCAGCCAAGGCAAAACTTATATACTCACAACTATAGGCCAACAATAACAAAAACTTCTCATTCCATTCTAGCAATGACTTTTGCCATCCCAAGTCAAAACATCAAACGAAAACAACACCAACAAAATCAAATTAGACATTCCAATCCTAGGCCAACTATTACAAAAACTTCTCATTCCTAATCGAATCATGGTTTCAAACGGGCACTAAAATTCTCAACTCCTACACCCACTCAAACTCATTCAATGCTTCAGCTCCGGCAACGATCTCCAAAATCTCTCCGGTGATCTTCGCCTGCCGCTCGCGGTTATACACTCTCAAAAGCCCCTTCTTCAGCTCGACCGCATTGTCCGTGGCGCTGCTCATGGCGCTCATCCTCGCCGCGAGCTCGCTAGCCACGGCCTCTTGCAATGCCCTCAATACCTGGCTGTTAAGATACAATGGCAACAAAGCATCAAGAATCTGAACAGGGTCCTGTTCAAACTCCATAAGCGGCGACAAAAATCCTCCATTCTTGTCCCTTTTCCTCACACCAATCTCTCTCTCCACACTCAGTTTCCCTTTCTTGGTAGTTAGCCTGAAGAACTCATCTTCCATGGCGTCAACGCAATTCCCATTAACGTCAAGAACCTTCCTTTTCAACGGAAGTAAACTGTGAATTACGGGATCAAACTTGATCAACGACACGATTTTCGTGTAAACAAGCTCGACTTTGTCGACCTCTTCGGTGACGAAGAGCGAGAAGACGTGATCGGCGATGATTTGCGCCTCCTTCGCCGTTGGAAGGCTCCCAACTTCGATCAACTTCTCCAAATTAGGGTTAGGGTTTCGACGGAAATACGAATTCCCCTTTTTCCCGACGCTGATCAGAGCGTAATCCAATCCGAGGCTTTTGATCTCTTCGATTCGCTTCTCGGCCTTTCTGATGACGGCGTTGTTGAAACCGCCGCAGAGGCCGCGGTCGCCGGTGACGACGACAAGGGCGATTTTCCTCACCGGCCGGGGAGTAGTGAGGGGGAAATCGATATCGTC
>NW_010358078.1:223067-258067 GCF_000414095.1 Morus notabilis | reverse complement strand
GAGCCTTGAAGTTTTCACTATGTTTCCTGCTGGAAATGGAGGAACAATTGAACTTATCTACACACAGGTGAATTTGAATCTTTGAAATTGCATACCTTTATGTATATAACCTGTAATGAGTCAGTCTTCTAGGCCAAAGTAGTATGACAATCAAATTGCCATTGATGCAGACATATGCTCCAACAACATTAGCTCCTGCACGAGATTTCTGGACTTTAAGATACACTACTAGCTTAGAAAATGGCAGTCTTGTGGTAAGAGAGCCCTTGTCATTCAGTGCCTCGTATATTATGCCTTTACTACACTTGATCATATAACAATGTGCATAATTGCTATTGTAGAGGTCCACTAATGTGATATCTGTGATTGCTCTCTTGTCTATGTTTTGTAGATTTGTGAGAGATCTCTGTCTGGTTCTGGTGCTGGCCCTAATGCAGCTGCTGCTGCTCAGTTTGTTAGAGCTGAAATGCTTCCTGGTGGATATTTGATTCGGCCATGCGATGGGGGAGGGTCAATCATCCATATTGTTGATCATCTGAACCTTGAGGTCTTACTTGTAGCCTTGTCCTTATTAGTCCCCTTTCTTCAGTCGTCACTTGCTGAAGATTTTGACTTTAATCCTTCCAAGTCTCTTTTCAGGCATGGAGTGTGCCAGAGGTTCTACGACCGCTTTACGAGTCATCTAAAGTGGTGGCGCAAAAATTGACTATTGCGGTGAGTGCTATTTGGCCGGAATTATTTTTGAGGTTCATTTTGCTAATTCTAATTAGAAAAGTAACATTTGATATTAGATTTCCATCTGTAATAATCCTTATGTTGAGTCTGCTTTAATCTTCATATTTAAAGTATTTGTTTGATTGTTTGTTAGTCATCTCTTTCCAATTTCTTTCAATTTTTTTTTAGCAATAACCTGAAAATTAAAAATAGTAAACATAGAGGAAAAAGCTGACTGGATAGTCTCTCTGAAGGCACTACGCTATATCAGGCAAATAGCACAAGAGACAAGCGGTGAGGTGGTATACAGTTTGGGAAGGCAGCCTGCTGTTCTACGAACGTTTAGTCAACGACTGATAAGGTGTTTATAGTATTTTATTTGTTCACCAGCTTCTCTCCCCTCTTTTATGTGGATCACTCGTTAAGTACTGATTTTTTATCTTTTAGAGGATTCAATGATGCTGTTAATGGATTCAATGATGATGGGTGGTCAATATTGAACGTTGATGGTGCTGAAGATGTTACAATTGCAGTCAATTCAGCCAAAAATTTGAGCACCATATCCAATCCTCCTAACTCCCTCGCATTCCTTGGTGGAGTTCTTTGTGCAAAGGCTTCTATGTTACTCCAAGTAAGTTTTATGTGTGAGTAAGTTGCAAATGATGTGTCAATGGCAGCCTAAGATGTCTTTTTATATGTTCATCTTTGGTTAGCCCTCTTAGAGGAATTATTTCAATAATATGAAAATTCGAAGTGTTGAGGCTTCAGCAAAACCATTCTTTGTCAACCCATTCTATGTTAATAAATTATTTGAATGATTGACAATCTTCCTTTAATTTCTCACTGATGTTAGTGTTGCAAGAACACCTAGCAATGTTGGCGAAGCCCTGTTTTGTTTCTCAAAACAATGTGCTTGATTGTCAAAGCTCTCTGAATTCCCTTGGAATATTGCCGTATATTTTTATATTTCTTCATTATTTTTTTTCGGGCTTTTATTGGGTATAAGAAAAACAATACTGAGGTTCTGTTATCTCTTGTATCAGAATGTACCTCCTGCAGTCCTTGTTCGCTTTTTAAGGGAGCATCGCTCCGAGTGGGCTGACTTTAATGTTGATGGCTACACTGCCTCGGCATTGAAAGCAGGCTCTTATGCTTTTCCAGGAATGAGGCTCACAAGGTTTACCGGAAGCCAAATCATCATGCCCCTTGGCCATACGATTGAGCATGAAGAGGTATGTTGTTAAAATGGTAGTCTCTTTAACTCCCCTCTCCTGTTGGCATACCGTCTTTCCTTGGTGAGAGCTATTAAAAAAAGAGTGCTACTTTTGCCTATTGGCCGGAACACCTCTCAATATGCAAAGCAAACTAAATTTGATTGCTGAGAAATGCACTTAGAAGTTCATTTTGAAACACGTTATGAATACTCAATAACTTTTATCCGTCTTTTATCCGTGTTTCAGTTGCTTGAAGTTGTTCGACTTGAAGGGCATTCTCTTGCTCAAGAAGATGCTTTCCTATCGAGAGACATTCATCTGTTGCAGGTTCTTTAACCTTTTTAACTTTTTGTATTTCCTTCTGTTTTTAAAGAAGAAATTAATTTTTGCTAATGAAAACAAATGTACCAAATTTCTCTCTTTTGGAGACTGGGGAGCATATGTTTGAAGTTTGGTGCATGACGTTGATTCTCTGCCTATATTTAAAATCATTGTTTGGTCAATATATTTTCCATTCTAGGCTTCCAGGTTCTGATAAATATCTTAAAATGGCATGCTTTGTTCTGGCAGATTTGCAGTGGAGTTGATGACAATGCAGTAGGTGCCTGTTCAGAACTTGTTTTTGCGCCAATTGACGAGATGTTCCCTGATGATGCACCGTTGCTACCTTCTGGTTTCCGCATCATCCCATTGGAATCAAAAACAGTTGAGTCCTACCGTACTTTACCTAAATTGCTGTCAATATTTGTATTGATTTGAATTTTTCATGTTAATATATACAATATGGTATCTAAATTGCGTGTGCTGGCTTTGTTTTTCCTTTTCTTCTGTCAATGTAGTTTTTTTACCCTGGTACACTTGTGTCTTATTATTTTCTCCAATGCAGTCTGATGCAAAGGACGCATTAACTACACATCGAACCTTGGATCTTACATCCAGTCTCGAAGTAGGCTCCACAACAAGCCTTGCCGCAGGAGATTTGTCACCGTGTAACAACGCACGGTCACTGTTGACTATTGCCTTCCAGTTTCCTTTTGAGAGCAGTCTACAGGATAATGTTGCAACTATGGCACGTCAGTACGTCCGTAGTGTCATTTCCTCGGTGCAGAGAGTTGCAATGGCCATATCTCCATCTGGATTTAGTCCTAGTATCGGACCAAAGCTTTCCCAAGGCTCTCCAGAAGCTCTTACACTAGCAAACTGGATCTGTCAAAGCTATAGGTAACTTCTATTCTTTGCTCTCTTGTTTTTGTCCTGGTGGAAATGCTTTATTTGTCTTATTTCTGTGAGAATGCACTTTTGTGTGTCGCTGTAAATAGATTCAAAAGAGTACTACCAAGCTTTTATTTGTGATGGCTGGCTGTGCTTGAATTGCTGATGTTCTGCTGCTGACCCATTTGTCTTTTTTTTCCCCTTTTTCATTTTTAGGAGCGTGTACTGATATTTCTCTTATTTTTTCATGCCATCCTTCAGTTACTACATGGGGTCAGAATTGGTGAGTTCTGATTCCTTGGGCGGTGACACGGTGTTAAAGCATCTATGGCACCATCAAGATGCCATTTTGTGTTGTTCATTGAAGGTACAAATACAATTCCTTGAGCACGGCGTATCCTATCTTATCCAAATATGTGATTGATGTGTTCCCTCTTTATGTTTTATCAACAAATATGTACACAGAACACTTCTTGAAAATGAACTATAAACGGGGAAGATTTAAAAAGAAAATGGGAAATGATTTTGTTTTAATACATCGTTTTGTTTGTCGCAGTCGCTGCCAGTTTTCATCTTCGCAAACCAGGCAGGGCTTGACATGCTGGAGACAACATTAGTGGCTCTTCAAGACATAACATTGGATAAGATATTCGACGAGACTGGTCGAAAGGCATTGTGTACCGACTTTGCCAAATTGATGCAGGAGGTAATTTTACACATTCAGTTGATATGCGTGTATTTTTGTTTAAATGTGATGGAAGACGTGTAACCAAACTCTTCAGTTCACATCATCACCCAACGAAGTGACCCATAATTTTAACATGGTATTGTTTCGAAGACAAATAATTGAATGCCTTCTCATTTGTTGACGAAGCATGTTGACTAAACATATCCTTTTGTTTCTGTTGCGTTTCGATTCAGGGATTGGCTTACTTGCCGGCTGGGATCTGCATGTCCACAATGGGACGCCATGTTTCATACGAGCAAGCTGTTGCATGGAAAGTACATGCATCAGAAGACAACAATGTTCACTGTCTTGCTTTCTCTTTCGTAAACTGGTCTTTTGTGTGATGACGCGTATTTGTTTATTCCATCCAAAAGCTCTCCCACTTAGAACATGTAAAACCAAAAGGGTAGAAAAGGGAGAAGTTTGGAACAGAAGGAAAAGGAAAAAAAAAAAAAAAAAAAAAAAAAACCAAGTTTTGTAATTTCTCTGAACCCCCAGCTCCCAGGTTTGCAATTATATTAATTTAATTAAATCTTTTACTTTAAAGCACCAAAAGTTTTTTGGCTTCTCAATGTAAATTAGTAGCATGGTTTTTGCTGTAGATTGTAAGAACACGCCAGCTGTTAGTTAATAGAGTGGATTGGGTTTAGCCTCTAATATTCAATGTTGAAGGAATACAGGTTTTGTTCAAGTTTTCTTTCCGTTCGTATATACAAAAGACTTAAATTGTAGTTCCTAAGGTTGATAAATGGCTTGTCTAATGAAAAATAATGGTGTATTGAAACTTTTCTTAAAAGACACGATTATGAAGTTAAAATTTAATTTGACAAGGATAAGAGGCTTTTAAAATGGTGCCTTACATATGTGTGAAGTTTTTGACTGTTACCCCAAGAAAAGTACAGAATTTTTTTGCATGTCCTATTATGGTACGGCTTTTGTGAACTGTTGGATTTAGGGGTGACAATTCGTGTCACGTGTCGTGTTCTGAACATTTTTTAAAAATTTACAGTCAATCTGAACACGATCCGTGACACGAAGTGACGTGAAATTTTGTAAAAATCGCAACACGAACATGACACGATCACTTTACAAGTTGACACAACACGACCTGAAAATGACCCGTGACACAAAATTGACCCGTGAATCTGAAATTGACACGAAAATTGTTTATTTTTATTTAATTTTTTACATATTAAAAATAACTTAAAATTCATAACACACTAAATTACAATAACATCTATTGAAATTAAGTAAATAATAGTATAAGATTTTGAGTATTAACTATCATGATATTGCAAGTTCATAATAAAATTTAAAATATGTAATGAAAAATATATGTATTTTTTAGTTTTTTACGAGTTTCGTGTCGTGTTCGGGTTAGGCGGGTCCAACTCGAAATTGACCAGTATTTTTCGTGTTAATTTCAGGTCGACCCAATTCTGACCCGAACATCTTTTTTCTCAACCCTAACCCGCAAAATTCGTATCGTTTTCGAGTCGTGTCGTCGTATCGTGACCCATATTGCCGGCCCTAGTTGGATCCATTTCACTAACGTTCAGCAAGCTCCAAAAGGGACACATCGTCATTCAAAAGATTAACATAAGCGACTCAAATATATATATATATATACACACACACACACACAAATAAACCTGAAATTGTATCATGGTGTGGGACTGCGCATCATTGCCCTAGTCTAACTTCTACATTCTTTCTGCTTTAGCAAAAACAAAAAAAAACAAAAACTTCCTCGTTTTTTGAAGTTTAATTTGTTTAAGAAATTAGTACACGAAAAGAAAGCCAAACATACTGTTATTTTGCCCAAGCTATCGTGCGCCGGTTGCATCATCCACATGTTCACATTTATGAGGATGCATAAACTAACCGTTTTTTTTTTTTTTTTTTTTTCCTTTTTTAATATACTTACTGTTTCTATCAATGTGTAGTGAAAGATGATTTGGCATGAGATAGGCGTGGGGATCTGGTGTGATGGTGATTGACGCAACTGAGACAGACAAAAAGCGGCAAAGGCCTTTGAATTCTTACGGGAAGCTTTTCATACATAAAACACACTCATATATATATATTATATATATATGCGCGCGCGTATATGTATATGTATATGTATATCTTCGGAGGCAATAAGGCAGAGTAGTCTCACTCGTGAGAATTCTTTACCATTGATCGTTAAGCATTTAATGAATGAGATTTGACATGAAGATGGCAGAAGGTAGTACCCACCATTGTCGTCGAAATGTCTCTGCAATCTGCTCTATATATATGCCTGTCCACGCCCATGGTCATGTTTTTGTCTTTGGTTATTTGTCCTCTTCTTCTTGTCGTTTGGATTCCATGACATTAGCTTTCAATTAATTACACTCCTAAAACTGATATCCCATAAATGTGACAATAACATGCATTCTTATTCTCAGGAACTTTTTCTCACCTTTCATTTGTTTAAGAAAATCATGGTTCTCACTGATAAGTATATCTACTTGTAATGTTTTTAGCAAAATTATCTACTTATATAATGCCTTAACCTTATAAGTTGTCTCATAATTAGCAATCGTTTTTAACTTAAAATTTTGTTAGATCGTGAGTTTGCAGTACCTTTTGTTACATCTTACACACACACACACACACACACTACGAGTTAGTTCATTATCCTCAATCAAGAAAAAAAAAAGGCATAACAAAATGTGCAAACTGCTAAGACAAAGTTTTGAACTCCAATCATATAACAAGGTTATTAGCAAATAATGCCTATTTTCCAGTTATTTTTTTTTTATAAAATGTAATGATAATGTCAGAATGTCTGTTTTTTCGATAATACTAAATCTTTTCGACCAATTTTGGATCGGTTGACAAAGTGCCATAATATGAATTTTAATGATCCATCCACATATATGCTCATGTAATTACGCAATGCATTACAAAACTTGAATTGTGTGAATTGCATACTAGCTAATTACAGCATGTTTGGTTAATTATTTAATTAACCTTCCCGACCAAAAGAACATTACAATGATATATATATATATATATATATATACACATATACATATATATGGCCTTATGTCTTTGGTGCCAATCATTATAGCCTCTCTCACTCCGAACGGCAGCACTTGAAACGTTTTGTCGTGTTGGTGAGGAACAATGCATAGATTATCGTGTTCTTATCATTACATGTTTTGCTTGCATATTTCATAAAGATAGAGCTGATTATGTTGTGTAATGTGTGTGTATATATATATGTGTGTGAATATCAAGCTTGTGATTGTGAATTTAAACACAAGAACAAGAGCAATCATCATGTCTTTAGTCTAGTCTATTTCCCTTTTTCTGCACTATCTTTTCAGAGGTAATTCAATGATCTATTCCATTAGCAAACAAACACCTTTAGCTATTCTCTTTTCCCTAATTAGAAGGCGCGAATTACGACTTAATTACCAAAGTTCGATATCACTAGTACTACTAATCTCTCAAACTAGCAATTAAACAAACAAATCATATATATTGATGCATAATGCATTCCATTATTCTATTTTATATATATATATATATATATATATATTAAGGATACTTCATATTTATTATATTTAATCACCTAATTAATTATATATAACATACGCCATCTTGACAGTTGAAGATTTCTTAAAGTGGAATATTCATTCTACCTTTTCTTCACCTACTCATGATCAACTGCTAAGATCATTACGGTATTTTTATAAAATAACATGATAATACTACAAATTCGAGTAAATTTTAGAAATTTACTTTTAACACTGTAAAAATAACCCAACCTTTCATATGATCCATTTTTTCCAAACTTTTCTTCTCCCATTATTTTTTAGTAATATTGACCTAAAGGTTTCCTTTGGGGGAAAAAATGAAATGAGCAATAGTGCATTGACCATATACATGATATATTGGGAACGTTTATGAATTCAGACAATTACATAACTCATCTACTAAATACGTCAGAGACCATTAATGGGCGATAATTGAAATAGAGATCTGCAATATATGCATTTAGTGTTATTCATTTATTTTTAAGCAGTGGTACTGGTAAGTGATCAGTACTAGAGCACCGTACATAAAGAGTATTATATTTTAAATTAGTAATTTATTGATCTGACGTCGTGATTTGTGGACAGTTTTCGAATTTAAATCGCTGAGAAATCTTGTTATAGTTTGAACCATCACTTGGTCAAAACTCTCTTGCTGGTCATTATTTGGCAGTACTACAGTGCCATTATTTGCAGAGGAGCTACTGCCACCTTTCTGTTTGATCTGCAAACAAAAAATTAGCGATACCGATCGACAATAAATGTATCACTCAATTATATACGAATTATACATCGTCAGTTCATTTTATCGATTTAAATTTAAAATTTAAATTTTATTATAGTAAATTTTTTTTTAAAATAATCGTATTTAATTTTTTTATTATAATAAAAAATTATCACATAAAATTAAATTTTAACTCAAATTAAAAATTAGAATTAATATGGACCCTATATGTGTGTACGTCTGTATATATACACGTGTGTGTGTGTGTGTTTATGTATTTATGTTGCTTTCTAACGTACGTGGAGTGGGACATTTTGTGAAGAAAAAGCTGGCGATTGATCGAAGCAATCGCGAAAAAAAAAATAAATCTGACGTATAAGTTTATAGTAAAATCCATCAATATCGGACATCGACCATAATGCATAATGCCACTATAGTACTCCACGTACGATAATATATATTAATAATTAAAAAAAAAACAATTGCTTTTCGGCATTTAATGCATGAAAATGCATGCGTGGTGTGGAATGATGAAACGAAAGTGTGATCTGATACACAAAATGATGCATACATATATATACATATATATTGATTATATATGTAACTATCGATAATGTCTTGGCCGTTGAAAATAATAAGTTGATATAATTTACGGTGGTTGGTGCATATTTATATCTATTATTATATATATACATATATTGCCGTTTGGATCTTTATTGGAATATCATAAACGTTGTACTAGTCGATCTTGCACATGATGATGGTAATAAGAATATGATGATTTAATTAGTTAGTTGGGTTGTGAAGAATATGTAATATTGAAATAGTATATACTATTTACCCTTTTCCGCTTTGAAAGTCTGGTATTACTCTGAGGGTTGATTGAATCAGTCAGTTCATCAAGAAATAGAACCTGTGTTAATTCAAAAATGTCAAATTTAAGCTCTCGTTTATTTCACCAATTCGAGTTTTGTTATAGTAAAAAACTCTCAGAAACAATCACATTTAACTTTTTTATTATAATAAAAAGTTCTCACATAAAATAACATCTCAACTCGAATCAGCGAAATTAAACAGGCCTATAGCGTTTAGTAATATTGTGTGTGAGTTTAAATTTTCTACGTGAATTTTTTAAGCTTTGCATTTTTTTTTTTTACCTGTTTCACAATCTCCTCCTTCCATATGCCGTACCTCAAAATTGCCTTTGTGTTGTTGGTTCTTTTTACCTTATTATATATGTGCATAAATTATAAGCACTATTTATAACGAGTTTGTCACATGAAATGAGTAACTCAGAATATCCAAATATGCGCATAACCGTCATTAACGTCTAACGACTTCCCAGAAAAAAAAATAAATGAGAGTGGAGAATATTAAATATAAAGAACGTTTAAAGTTTGGCCATTAATTATTATTATTTTTTTTCAGCCATGTACGAGTCTCGTGATTAATGGTAACCGTTTCTACGTCAAACTTCTGTGAAGAATAGTGGGCAGCGCTTTGACGCAGGACCCCAGTATAAGTATATAATCGAGCTGTGATATATTGAATTTAAAAAATATATATATATATATTTATATTTTTTTTTGGAAAATAATAGAAAATATGTCAATATAAAAAGTTTAAAAAAATATTTAGGTCAATTTTTAGTTATAGAAATTAATAGGTCATAACTTGTTAAGTTATGGTTCATAATCAGATAATTTATAGACAAATTTATCAAGTTATGATTCATAATTATATATATATATATTTATATTTTTTTTTGGAAAATAATAGAAAATATGTCAATATAAAAAGTTTAAAAAAATATTTAGGTCAATTTTTAGTTATAGAAATTAATATGTCATAACTTGTTAAGTTATGGTTCATAACTAGATAATTTATAGACAAATTTGTCAAGTTATAATTCATAATCAGACAAGTTATGGACAATTATAGACAATAACTTGTCAAGTTATGGTTCATAACCAGACAAGTTATAGACGAAAATAGTAATTTAACCTATTTATTAACTTATGTAAACTATTAACTTATTAATTTTAATTCATCTCAAATTTTAGCATATTTTTCTCTTTCTCTCTTTTTTTTTTGTGGGAAATTTTCCAAGACATCATCTATTTTCTAGGGTCCAATGAGGACTAACTAATCGCAGTTTAGGGCCGCGTACCTTTTTTCATTGATAGCTATTACGAGGCACGTTTTTCTTCTTCTGTTCTTCTCCACATGATTGTGCTTTCGGTCCCCTCAAAAGGCCAAAAAAATAAAAAATTAAAAAAAATTAAAAAATAATAAAGTTTGTGCTTTCGGCTGGTCAAAATTTCTAGTTGTCACGTGAGTCTACCTGCCAGTCTAGGCCAACATATGTCTGATGGTATAACCAAGCTTTGTTGACATGTGTTATGCATATAATGTGTTATAACAAATATTTAAGTAGATGCGAATTGTTGTATCGGATAGAAAGTGTTGGAGTAGATAATACGTTCAAACAGAAATTTAAATTTTATTTGGTAAGTTTGAATAGAAATTTAAATTTAATAAGAAAAAACCAATAGTTTAAATTTATAAAATAAATATAGTGAACGTCTCCTCTGCTCTACTTGATTTGTTGTTCTTTGTTCCTCTCCGGTCTCTACTATGCACTGCTCCATTTTTAAGGGGTGTTAGGGGTTTACATGTAGAAGGTACTCCGACACTCATATTAATTAAATTGTGAGAGAAAAAAAAATAACATAATTAATAATAAGATGGTAAAAGGATGTCTAAAATGTGAAACCAAATGTTCAATAAGATGAACTCTCTAAAGGGATGTTTAATTCGCTGATTTAAAATTTTAATTCGAATTAAGATGTGATTTTATATGATAACTTTTTACTGTAGTCAAAAAGTTATATGTGTGTTTTTTAAAACTTTTTACTGTAGTAAAACTCGAATTCAAACTTGAATCGATAAAATGAACGGGACCTAATTTTATTCTAATTCGTACACGTCACCTTTTGTCTAGAGTTTGGAGTAAATGGTTAAGGAAATCCTCTGATACTCCCGAGCAATTCTTATAGAATTATGGACAAATGTCGGCAATATTAATCAGTGGATTGGGTTTTGCAACGTGTTAAAACGGTCTCAATCTCAATCCTTAATATCGAATTCGAGGCTGACCCTCAGGCTCAAGGTACACTTCGATTGACGTAATCTCGATGGTTCTTCTTCTTTACCTCGAGACCTCAATTGATATGTCGGGAGTCCTCCGGTGATTTTGCCTTAGTAGACCACGAAATTTGACCCCTCGACCTTGATCTCGCCGGTTTCAATTCGTCTATCCCTGCCTCCCTGGGACATGTCCTGCTCTCGATCCTTATGGGAAAACTATCCCAAAATAGAGACATTCAACAATTTCTGCGTTAAGTATACGATCCAAATTATGGAAGTAAAAGCTAAGATGAATGAAGCCAAATAAAAACTAAAAAATCGATCAGTGAAAGTGGCCTTCAACGACAATGGACTGACTAGTTAACCTTTCCCTTTTCCTTTTTTTTTTTCTCTTTTTTTTTCCCTCAATGACATTATTCTGATAATTTCCCTTCCCTCGCCTTTTTATTTTTCAAGGCACGCAAATACATTTTGTTCATGCGTGTACCATGTTGATGTCGCTCAGATATCAGTCATGGAATGACAACCCAAAAAAAAGAAAAAAAAAAGATTGAATATTTAGTATGTACGTAGTTGTCACGTTGGGTGTTTCTACTTGAAAAGTTAAATAATGACAGTCTAGCACAGGACAAGATAGTCGTTTCATAAAACCATCGGGTATTTCTACTTAAAAAGAGAACGAGAAAATCCGTATCTCGTTTCGATTAGATTCATGCTCTCACAATTTCGGAAAAGTACGTTAGCCAGTCCTGGTTCCGTTTTGCTATCAGAATCATTGGCCAATGACAAAAATGATGATAAAGACTAAAAGGATGATAGTCATAGACAAGAAGAGAATGAACCAAAAGGATACAAATTGACAAAACAAACACAAGATCAATTGACGTAAGTTTGAAACATCACGTGTATGTGAGTACAATATTTGCCTCCAAGCCAAAAATATATTTCCAACTAAGCCAAAATTATCCAATCAATTCAATATTTCAGGTTGAAAGGATATTTTTACCCACCCACATTTCACTACCAGGAATCTTTGTATTGTTGAAAGAAACACAAACTATACACAAAATTACAACCAACCTTTCGATTTGAGGGCATTTTGAAAAAGCGTGTACTTCGGACAGTACTCTTCCAAATTGCTTTTGCATTTTCCTTCCAGTTCTTTGTCGTAAATTCACCGGGATGCTAGTGACCAGAAGTTCAAGAGAAAAGATGGTAATGAAGTGAACCACGTTATAAAAGCCATGGCTGTGGCGGTTTCGAATTGCGCACAGTGGTTGCGGGCACAGCTACCAAGGTCATTGTCGATTAGAACTGTGATTCCCGCAGAAGCACACGCTGCAGCAAAGGTAAGAGTGGATGTCATCTGCAACACAAAGAATGGTTACCGATTAAGCAATGAAAGGCAAAATCGAGTAAGTAATGATCGAACAAACAACTTGCACGAATACACTATAATTTGTTGCATTATCCATGTTGTGCAACGCAAGACAGATAAGGAAACAAAGTATAACATCGTTGATGCACTATCCTTGGGAAAATGTTACAAACAGCCCCACAATTTTAAACTGCAGGTAATTTGAGAATTTGTTGGGACTACCGATAGTGCAAGAACAACTGCCCAAAACCTATTGGAGAAGAGACAAAGGGCAGTATCCAAATATGAATTAAAACTAGTCTTTCACCCTCACTAGAGTTATTTGCTCTCTGAAATCTTACCCCATCACCAACAGTGAACAAGCTGACAACTTGATGATTCTGTAAAGATCGTCTCACTAAAAGAGCATAAATGTCAACAATGGCTAATGAAAAGCTCCACAAACATTGCAAACCAGCAGCTGCTACAAGATAGCTGACATAGCAAACATAAAAGTTCATGTTACCAAAGAGCATATCTACAAGATTGTCACAGAAAATATACAACAGAAACACTTTTATTAATAAACTTTCCACAGAAGCATAATATCTGGAGAGCATTTGTTTACTCAGATCTAAATCCTCACTTCCACCAATCCTAAGACCAGTTACACTTGCATGGAGTCGGTATTAAACACTAGGAATGAGTGACCACAGATTTCCCTAACGAAGAATTGCATGAAATAAATATATGGCTGAGATATATATTCTTTAGTCTTTACCATCCCAAGGCCAAACTGAGTGCATACGTAATATGGAATTCTAGATATAGTGGTAGTTAACTTGTTTAATATGTTAAGGAACAATGAATTTAATAACAAGGAGTGTCCGAGTAAACTAAGGTAGATTGAACTTTCCATTTCTCCTTTTTCCTACCAGCAGTCATTTGTCACCTTAACTTGAGAACACTTATAACCAAAAAGCCACCTAGCAGAAAAATATTCAATCTCCATACACCCCCATGAAAAGCTCAGATAACTTGCACTTCCAGTCTCCAGAATGATGTTATGATGAGAGGTACAGAGACAAATGACAAGGAGACAGATTGAAAACCATTCTATAACTATCACATTTATCCGTTCTTGACACAAAGGCCATAAAAACACATTTTTATGCATATAATAGCGAGTTTGTTTTTATCTTTTTCTTTAGGTAATAAATTGAGGTGGATTCATTCAAGTATCCAAATCAGTGTAGGACATGGGTGAACATGAGGTACTATGTCTTTCATTTTTTGATGATGCAAATTCATTAGAAAAGTGAACTCCTGCAAATCATAGGCTATGGTCTTTCCAACTTCCAAACAACAGTCCACTAGAAAGAGAAACGGTCTGTGAAGGTTCATTGAAACGTAACATATTCTGTATCCTATTGCCACTTCGCATTTTGGCAGTGATTCACCTTGCTTTAGATTGCACGATTTTCATTCGTGGGTTTAACTAGGCATACAAGGAACCCAGCTTTCAGAACATCCAGATGAAACCAACTACCGAGTATATTCTACACCTTCTCTAATAATGGGTTTGTGATCTTCTTCAACCTTAGACCATACACCGACGGCAAAAGTATAAAAACAAAGAAAAAGTACCCAAATTGTCTGCTTAAGTTTAATTTCAAGTAAACACAAAACCAGAAAGACCAAAAAGAAATTAAAACACTACTTCAAAAAAGAACAAAATGCAATAACGATGACAAGAACTTGCATTGCATCAAATCGGCCATTAGTATATCAACAACTATCCGAAAACAATACTGATCGAAGTGTCATATCTAATACTAGTTATATTACCTCACAATCAAGCAACGTACCGTAAATTCTAATCCAAAAGTCAGTTTTTTATGTCATTTCTCTAAGAATCACACTATTAAAGAGAACATTAATACTGCTAATCAACTCACAAGCCAAACCGAGGCAATCAATCAAGCAAAAACAACAAGCTAAAAGAAAAGACAAAAATTGTGAATGAAGTTCTACCAGAAGGCAGTGACGGAAGGGAAGTCGCTTGTGGTGGCCATGACGGCAAGTGCGGCGGCGGCGAACACGAACTGGCTAATGCGCAAGGCTAGCCCTCCGGGAGTGCCCGGCATGCCCTGCAAGTCCTTCATCCTCACCCTCGGCGCGTTGGCTCCTTCCGTGGTCGGTGCATCTTCCACTGGATGAACCGACGCATTGCTCACATTCATCTCCTCGCCAAAGCAAACCCACACTTTCAATTCGTAATCATACCCGATCTCTACTCTTCAATCTCTCCCCTAGCAAAAGCTCGATTCCTTAACAAGCTAAGAAAAATTTCGACAAACCCACACGAAATTAATGCATCGGAGATGAAAAAGAAGAAGTTTGACATTCTGAATTTTTCGAACCTTTTTTTCTCGGGAACCAAACAAACACAGAATCTGACTTCGATCACCTCTAATTAGGACAGATTCCGAGATCTGATTCGTCGCAGAAGCCTAATTGAAGGAATGCTAGATTTCCGGGACGTATCTTCCTCCGATCTCCGTGGTCGTTGAAGTTTTGTTTTTTTTTTTTTGTTTTTGATAATTTTCTATCTGGAGAAAATGAAAAGTTGTAAAAGCGGCGAGCGAGGAATTGGGGGCTTCGGACAGGAGCGATAGTTTTTTGACAGTTGAACTACTCGCTCCGGGATTGGTTGACCCCAAATTCTGGTCTGGCAACAGCAACAGACAAGCGTGCGAGGACTACTGTTCTTTCAGGTTTTGTTTCACAACTGGTTTAAGAAAATCCCAGAGTGTCGTGTCATGCGTTTAGTGAAACGATTAATTTCATAATATTTTACCCTTGAGATAAAGTATGAAAATTCGAATGTCGTTCATTTAATCGATTCGAATTTAAAATTTAAATTTTATTATAATAAATTTTTTTTTAAAATAGTCACATCTAATTTTTTTATTACAGTAAAAAATTTTCACATAAAGTCACATTTCAATTCGAATTAAAAATTCGAATCAACGAACTAAACGGGTCCTAAATTTTAGAGTCATTTTCAATTTGTTTTTTAAACTTTAAAAATTCTTACTTTATTTCTTAAACTTTAAATTGTTCTTACATAACTTTTTTTGTTGTAATTTCTGTTAAGATCAGACAGAAAAAGAGAGGGTTAAGTGTGGTTATGTGATTTTTATATATTTCTTTTTAACATAAATCCAAATAGAAATACCACATGACTTCGTTATTCTCTTTTTTCTATCTTTTTTCATATAAATTACAATAGAGGGGGTTAAGTAGAAACAATTCAAATTCAATGGATAAAATGAGAGTTATTAAAATTTAAGAGACAAACTGAAAATAACTCTAAAGTTTAGGATCATCAGTTATAATAATCCCTAATGTTATTTCATATATGACCTCTAAAGGTCTTCAGTCGCCTTGATCTTTTAAGATATCATAGGGGAAGTTTAAAAAAAATTAAAAAAAAGCAATTTAAATTTTGGGAATAAATTGACTTAAAATCAATAATTTAGAGGCATGTATGAAGGTATAAGCAGTGTCACGTCATTATGTTTTAAATTCTATAAATATAGAGGTATTTTTAACTATGATATATAATTAAAGAGATGAAATGAACTATTTTCAAAACTCAAGCATGTTGAATAGGTATAGGGGCATTTATGAAATTAGAGTAAACTATATCGTTGCATTCTTAATTTTTCATTTTTTTGCACGAGTAATTGGCATAAATAGTTTATAAACTCTTTAATAAGTGATATTGTGATCCATATTCTTTTAACATTGATAAAATAAACTCTAAACTCTTTTAATTATGTGCAATTAAGACCCTACCGTTCAAATCCGTTAAAATCCTCACGGAAAATGCATGTGAGTTGTCACGTGACCCTATGGCACAGGCATTAACATAAAAGACTCTTTTGTGGGTTGTATTTGGGGATTAAATCATGTAGAAGAACTTGGGGGCTTTATTTTCTTTAGGAGGATGCTTTTTGCTACAAAATCTGATTGAATGATGGCAGAAGAAACTCTTTGGTGCACATGCAAGAGGCCGAAGAGAAGCAACATCTTCACGGCTTGGATGGATTTAAACCCCCGGCGCCACTTTTAGTGGTCGTTTGGTTTAAGGATTTTAAACTCAGAATTATGATTATGGGTTCAAACTACTGTTTATTTATAAAAAATAAAAAATGGTTCTGATATGACTCACTTAAAATAAGTATTTGATTTGGATGATTCTGATTCAAGATTTAAACTCTAATGTGATGTTTTAAATCATGAATCACCCATAATTCTAAAATCACCCACCCATTTGATTTTGAGTGGTTTAAACCCATGTTTTTTATTTTGGTTTCAAAACCATGATTTGGACTCAAAATCATGAATCATGGTTATTGTTTCAAAATTAAAACTAGAATCATCATAATTTGAACCCTCGTACCAAACGACAGTTTGGTGGATTTTAATTGATTAAATTTGGGAATTGATTTCTTCTCCTTTTTCTAGTGCGGTGGGTGTGATCTTTATAATTTTTTTCTATGAAAGACCCGGCAATGCGTGCAAAATCAAGGATAAGCATATTTGGATTGCTGAGAAGAGTGAACGATTTGGAAGCTCAGGTTGAAGCATTGGAACAGACCCACCCTGAGAGGGAGAAGTTTTTGGAAGAACGGTTAAAGGCAATGCAAGTGTTCAAACTTCAAGGGGGGGGGGGGCAAATTATGGTTTTTTTTTTTTTTCATTATTGTGTCGGTGGTTTGTTTTTTATTTATTTTTGTTCAAAATTGTTATGTTGTCTTGGATCTAGTCTAGATCAGCACTTTTTTTTTTTTTTTGCTTGTATGATTTTTCTATTGTATATGTCTAGTTTGGAATGGAATGGACTGTATGATGAATTTGAATGGAAAAGCTTGGGTTTGTTTTGGATTAAGTTGAATGAGGAATGACATTTGTTTCTGAATGTGGGGAAAAATGGATTTATGTTTCAAAACAATATCTTGAATTTCACGTTTTAAATATATTTTGAAATATTTTCATAAATTATATTTAAGGAAAATTAACTTTCGTAAATAAATTTTGTTGCGTTAATGGTCTTTTTTTTTTGTCCATAAAATGCGCGAGGGATAAAATAGTGACGAGTATTTTTAACTTCAAATTATGCCTTTGTAGTTTTTAAATACAGGGAGAAAATTATGAAAAATAAACAAAATTAGAATGTATATATACACACACACGTGTGTGTGGGAGATCAAAACTCCAAGGGATAATTTGGTAATATGCAAAAATTTAGGATTAAGGTGCCAATATGTGACGTGCGCGTGCTAGTTGTTCATCACATTGCACTAATATAACATTAACAAGTGAAAGAGAATAGTTACTAAAATTGAAAGTTCAATGAATATTTGGTCAAGTCCAATAAGTGCTAAAAAATGGTGGTTTGATTTTTCCTGTTTGGTGAATAGTTGAAAAGAAACACATAATTGAAAATTCCCTTGAAAAATATAATTTTCTCACATTCTTTCTTTTTTCTTTTTGATGAAAATACTTTTCATTGGAATTTTAATTCATTTTCTATTTTCTAATAAGAAACGGTATTGCAATCGCAATCGTCCCTTAACTTCATTATTTGCATTTCGAAACTGGTGGATGCTTGGATGGACAATAGAATTGTATAATTTGATGGAATAAAAAAAATAATATTGTTATTGTATGAAATATCTTTTTCTACTTTGTTGAATTTTAGCTTCTTGTAATAAACATTTTGGGAAATGCTATAATATCATAGACGAGTATTATGCAAAACGTAAAAACTAATGGTCCGGATAAGCTTGGAATTGATAATCTGTAATGGGCTCCATAAATTGTGTTGTTTTCTATGAATGGTGATAAAACATCATGCTTTTTAAAATCCAAGGATTAAAAAACAAAAATAAAATAATAAAAAAAGAGAATGATGTGCTACACAAAAGAAGGGCAATGGACGAGCCGACGAGGTTCGTCAGATATTAGATGGGAGTGGTCAGTGTTTTAAAATAAATATAATAATATATATTAGATATTTTGACTATTTAATAAAAATTTATTTATTTTACATATTAAGTGTTTTGTTCTTTTTATTTTTCGTATTAATTGAATGTATGATAAGTAAATTAGAAGTCTGTGACTGTCTCTTTAAATATTAGACTGTGCATATAATGTGAAGAATATGTGAAAGATATGAATCTAAAGATGACAGTCTAAACAATATAATCCGCAATTGATGAAATAAAATTGGACGCTTTATTCGTGTTAAGATTGTTATACTGTCTACTTCCTAACGAATACGACTTAGTTTAGTCATCGGAGGTGGGACTCCATGGGTAGAGACATTGATATAGTTTCTAGTGGTGGAATCTATATTGGATTAGACCAAAGTTGAATTGTTTTAATTAATAATTTTGTTTGAATAAAACAATTCACTTTTGACTAATTATATATTATCATCTTAATCCTGAGATGAATAATAAACCCGTATACTTGACTTGTGCCTTTTGATGTGCCAAAGAGATACATCCTAACATCGTGCAAAGGTACGCTTACCAGTATGTTGGGGGTAAGACTCTTATATGCGTAATTTTATTATTCATAGATAGGGAATCCATAACTCTTATTAAAAGAGTTAATGATATCCTGTTATGGCGTTATCTGAAGATTAGAAAATATGAGTGCTCAGTCATTATACTACTTTGTGTTATCTAATGGTCTTTTATTTATATTGGTACAAATTGTGGTTTTCTGATGGAGTGATAATAAAATATAAGATAAATATAATCGGGAAGGTAAAACGGAACTTGATCTCAAGTCGATTATGGATATCCTATGAGGATAATACACAATATAATAGGTCATGGACAAAAGCTAATTGGAACTTTGTAAATATACGGTATTGATGGAGAGTGCAGTTTTAGGCTTTTAGTGAAATATCACTAGCACTTATAATCATGTGATGAACTTGTGAGTTAACAAGTACAGTCTTGATTATAGAAGCTTGATCAATACATGTCCATCGAGTCCCTCTGCTAGCTCATATATTTTCACGATACAATACGGCATATTCCTACAACTTGGTAACTTATGTCATTTATGCAATTGGTTATAAATCGGATGAAATTAATTCATGAGTGATTTATCGGTTAAATTAATTCAAGATAAATTGGTTGAATTAATAAAATGTTTAAATTAATTCATGAGTTATTTATCAGTTAAATTAATTGTGTAAATTAATTCAAGATAAATTAGTTGAATTAATGTTTTTATTTTTATTTAATATGATAATATAAATATATAATTATTTTAATCAGATAATTTCTACATTGAATTATTTGAATTAAAACTGAATTATATATATTATTCTCGAATTCGAATAAAGAAACAAAGTGGGCCTGAAAAACTGGATCCGGTTAACCGTTGGGCTACGTCTGGTTAACCGAAATGTTACGTAGTACGGACTTGAGTCCGTCATCTAGTTAACCAGACGGTCTACGTGGCACTAACTAGTTGCGATTTTAATGGCGATTTTGGATCCAAATACTTAACAGAACTGCGAAACAAGTATAACATATCACTATAAATAGCTCATTACGTCCAAAGTCATTTAGATCACTTGAGAGACACTCTGGGTGCTATTGGTAAGGGTTCCTTCTATTGTAGTTAGAAGGAGATCAAGATATCAAGTAGGAGATTGAACGACTCATGCCCACTCGCACTCCGATATTGAAAAAGAGCATAGCGAAAAAGAATAGTTGGTTGAAGCTCTTTCAATGTCTATTTCGTTAATTGCAGTCGCATTTGAGATTCAACGGTTCGTTTCCTATAGGTATGATATAGATCTTTTATATTTATGATAATCATGAACATGATCCGGCTTTGTTATTGTTTAATGTAAAATTTTAAAATTCTGCTGCGCATATTTTGTCGTATTTTCCAATAGTCAGATATTGGACAGAGTTGCGATTCCATCACTGGATCGAGGCTCGTTGGGGGCGGGGGAACCCTAGATCATGACGACGGAGGTCACGGCCTGTGGAGGCAAACTTTTGTAGCTGGCTCGCCGGTGGACCTCCATGATTTTGTCACGACATGCCAGCTATTCCACGAGATAGCTCGTCATACAGCGGCATGAAACCATCGCCCCCCACCACGCAATCTCTATCATTGCCTCTTTTGTTGGGAATAGTGTCCTAGAAGCATGAGATGTAATAGGATATTTATTATTTAATTAATAAAAGAGTTTATTCATCATTTTATGTGCATATATTTATGAATATTTTATGAATATCAAATGAAAATTCCGTGATTGTTTATGTAACCTTAAACATAGTATATAAGTGTTATATACGAGAGGATAGTGTTTAAGGATAATAATTAAAACATTGTTCATGATGAATTTAATTAAAGTTCGGAATCTTTAATTAAAACATTATTAATACATGTCATTCTCATTTAGAATGGAACGGTGTTATCCGCACTGTTAATATGGTGAGATATTGAATGAGTGTATTTCGTATAATAAGATTATGTGGAACAAGGACACAGACACAATATGAATTTCTAATAATTTCTGTTAAGTATAGAAATTCTAATTGAGTCTACCGATAGTCATAAATAGGATGATCTTAATCCTGAGTTCTTAACAAACTCCTATTTATAGATTTATGTCTTTTGATTTACTCGGTACAGAAGAGCGCTCTGGTTCATGAATGTGTTTTATGAATCACTATCCATTAGAGAATCAAAGGTACTTAAGTATAAAGATGTAATTAGAGAGGTTGACGGATTCTACCTGACTCTAATTATGAATTATTTATGGAGGATTGATCTATATGTAATGACTATATCAAATGGACACTTCGCAGTTTAGAAGTAATTAATGTCTATAATTTTGAGAGTTCAATTCCAAGTTTATAGTGGAGTAACTATTATAATTAATAGAATTAATTAATTAATTAAAGTGTTTAATTGATTATTAATTTTATTGGAGCTCGGGATTATAGGTCCATTAGTCCTCGCGTCGTCCTAGTAATTCTACCAGACACAGAGGGTAAAATGGGAAATTTTAGAATTAAGGAATTCTATAAATTAAATACTCGAAAATAATTAATTGAGAATTAATTATTATTTAAATAATGTGATTATTTAAATTTAAATTTGAACACATTTAGATTTATCCATTTAAACTTATTTGATAAGTTGTTCAATTTAGAATTCAAATTAATTTAAGTTTGACTTAAATTCGAATTTGAATCTGAATTAAAATTGGACTACTGGATAAAGGATAAAATCTATTCCTTCCCTATCTGATATAGGCGCCACACACGCAGGGATAAATCCCTAAGGGTGGCCGGCCACTAGAGGATAAGGGGAAGGGATTTTTCGGTTCGAAATTCAAAATTGGAGATAGGGATTTGATCCTGTTTTGAAGTTTGACTTCTACTCTTTAAATATGAGAATGATAGAAAATTATGGATACAATTTTTGACAAATTTTTCCAGCCCTAATTGTTAGTGGCCGAAATTTATAGAGAGAAAAGAGAAGAAAATATTTTTCTCTAAAAATTCCACATCGTGCATGCGTTGGTGTTTGTGGAAATTTGAGTGTTTAAGAAACATGTTTTTGTCTCATGTGTGCCCACACACACGTCTACGTGGAATCAAGAAATTGACGTGGAAGACTTTGATATTCTAAACACAAAGATTGGAGCAAGGACTGTTCGTGGTCAAAGAATTCAAGTTATCATCCGAGTCAGCTTCCAGGTATTTTTTCGAATTGAATTCTTGATGTAAATTAATGCGATTAATTTATTCGTGCATAAATTAATATAATCTATAGAGTATTTTAAAAGTTTTATGAAAATTTTTGTTATACACGATCCGCTGTTTCTTCACGTTTCCGCACCCGAATTCGATTCGGGAACCTACATCTTTCTCTACAACAAAGTGATCTCCTCCTCCCGTCACAGGTCGCGAGCCATGTAAACAAACTTTTGCAGCTGGCTCGCCTATGGGCCTCCTGATTTTATCACGACATGCCAGCTATTCCACGAGATGGCTCATTAGATAGCGGCATGAAACCATCGCCCCACACCACGCTACCTCCATCATCACCTCTTTCTTCACAACAAAGAGATCTCCTCCTCCCGTCGCACGATTTCCCCACTCAACAGTTAGGCGGTCTTACCCACAAAGTCTCCGATCCATTTTTTGCTATGATCCGACACTTTTTTTCTCCTCTTGAAATTACAGATATAACGAGAAATCAGAGTAAATAGGGGTAATAATTACGTGCAATACATTTTTGGTGTATGCCTTTAATATAGACCATTGACTTTTGATTTAACAGTTGGAATAACTCGTCATTGATGACATAAAATAAGGTTATGCATTATAAACTTATTTTTTCCAACAACTTATATTTGTGTATGTTTTTTCAGTATTTATATTTTATAATGTGACTTGACACGACAGTTAAAATCGTGCCTTTTAGTAGAGTTTTTTTAATCTTTTTTATTATAAAATATATGTCTTTATGTATCTATATATAAAAAAGCACAATGCACTTTACTATTTGGGGGCGTTTCGACCAAAACGTTTGGTCAAAATGCACCCCCCCTCCCATTCTTTTTTCAAGTCCTTTTTTTTTATTTTTTTTATTTTTTATTATAAAATTTATTTATTTTAATCATTCTTTTATCAATTTTAAATTTTTTTCATGAAATTTTAATTCATTTTTTATTTTAGTTTTTTTTTTGCCTTAAAACTTGTGTATTTCTTAATTTTCATTATTTTTTTAATATTTTTTTATTTTTTTTCTCTAAAACTTTGATTTTCGTTTGATTCCTTCACCCCTAAAACTTATTTTTCCTTCATTTTAGTTCATTTTTTACTATTTTTTATTTTTACCCAAAATTTTATTCATTTTTTTTTGTTTTGGTTTTTTTGCCTTAATTTTTTTTTAATTTCTTCATTTTGGTATTTTTTACCCTGTTTTAACTTTTGCCCTGAAACTTTAACTTTTTCGTTTTGGTTCCTTTTACCTTAAAGCTTATTTATTTTTCATTTTAATCCTTTGCTGACCTTTTTTAGTATTTGTCCTGAAATTTTATTTTATATTTCGATTGCGTTCTTTTTGTTCTAAAACTTATTTAGTTCTTCATTTTTGTCCTTTTTAAACTCATATTTTGTTTTTATCCCGAAACTTTAAATTTTTTTGTTTGGTCACTTTTTCCCTATAACTTAACTATTCCATCATTTTAGTCCTTTACTAACCCTTTTTTGTCCTAAAGTTTTATTTTCTTTTTCATTTTGTTTCCTTTTGCTCTAAAATTTCTTCATTTTAGC
The DNA here is from genome assembly GCF_000414095.1 of Morus notabilis. Taxonomy (NCBI): domain Eukaryota; kingdom Viridiplantae; phylum Streptophyta; class Magnoliopsida; order Rosales; family Moraceae; genus Morus; species Morus notabilis. The sequence goes on along the minus strand of NW_010358078.1, from coordinate 233,995 downwards.
TGCTTTTTACCCCTTTTTATTTCTGCCTTGAAGCTCTATTTTTTTTTTTTTTTTTTTTTTTTTTTTTTTTTTTTTTTTTACTTTTGGTCCCTTTATTTAGTCTTTTTTAACCTTTTTTTTTTTTGCTTCTTGCCCTAAAATTTTATTTTTTTCCATTGTTTTTTTTTTTGAATTTTTATGTTTAGATTTTATATGCTTTTAACAATAACACGGTGAATAAAACTTAATACACAGATTATTCTTCACGTGTAATGCACATGAGTTTAACGAGTGTAATAATAAAGCAAAAAATTAAAAAAAAGGGTGTCGATATTTACTATCACAAATTTGTCATATTGGGGTTACCAAACTAGTGGCTTTTGCTCAATGGAAACCTTTTTTATAATTTAAATTTGTATTTGCTAAAAGTCTTTTTTTTTTTGGGGTTAACAACTCTCAATTAGTAGATTAACTAGTTAAAAGCCCTCGCGTTGTTGCGGGAAATACCGTTATATTATACAAAAAGTTAAGAATTTTTATAGTATAAAATTAGTTTGTATATACATATATACATATAGATATATTTATATAATATTCTAATTAAAAGTTTCTTATAATGTCTTATAGTTTTTATTTTCCTTTTTTCTTTTGTTATTTTTAACTGCAAAATACAGATTTTAAAAAATTAATAATAATAATTAAGGAAGTTAAAAATCTTTAATTATATATAGTGTAAATTAAAGAATTTAAAATTAGTTATATTAGTTGGTCCTTAGATATTTTTTTATTGTGTCTGTTGTTTTAGTTTAGAATTAAAATAATTGAGAGGAAAATATGCTCTAACGGTGGTAAAGTAAAATTATGATTGACCACGAAGTTCATTGGTTGGCGTTGTGCAGTACAGGAAGATAATTGTGAGCGTGGGGTGTATCTAAACAAAGCAAGAGAAAAGCTGGATTAAAGAAATGAATTAAAATTATGGCCCACAGTTGTTTAACTTTGATGATAGTAAAAAAGTCAAATTCGAATAAAATTTGAGAAGCTTCCTCAACCACCTTCGACTCCACCCTGCCAAGCCTTGAACATGCCAGAACCGGCGGCACCATGGCCGTCGTCGGAAAACAAAAAAAATACAAAATTGCACAAAAACTCTAAATGATTCACAAATGTTACAAAAGTGTCCTTGTTACAGATACGATCTTCATCATTTTGGTAAACAAAAATATGATCTTCATTAGAAATCATTCACGAGAGAAAATTTTAAAAATCAAACAATTTAAAGAAATTTCATATAAATCATAATCAAAGTACCAATCAGTAGAAATATGAAAAATCAAATTCACAAACATAAATTTGATTTAAATCTGAAGCATAAAGTGATACGCCAACCTGCAATTCACCAAAAGGTTAGCGAATGATCCACATTCTTCGAGCGAGTGGCAGCTCCCAGAAGTCCAACAAAGAAAGAATTAGAGAAAAAAGAGAAATCAGAGAAGAAGATGACAGAGGGAAGTTTAGAGTTTCTTGTTATTTCATTGCATAATTCTGAGTGATTCAGCTACGGCTCATATACTTTGAGCCTTAGGATCCACAAACTTAGAAGCAACGCAAACAACGGAAAGAAGTTATAAAAGAGAAAATGGCAATGGAAACAATTCAAAAAATATAAAAGGCAATCAACAATCCCGATGCGAGGTCAAATCCCATACGACTCCCCTTTCTTCAAACGACGTAGGGCATGTTCTTTTGTTTAAAAAACTCAAAAAAGACAACTCGAGTTTCAACTTTATTCAAGTTCACGTTCTTTTAAGTTTCAACTTTATTCAACTTTATTCAAATTATAACTTCAACTCAAGTTATAACTCAAATTCAACTCAAAAACTACACTCAAATTACACTCCAAAAGAACAACCCCGTAGTCTTCCATCTAAGCTGGTGGCTTCCTGGTCCTCCTTGGGCCTTTTGCGGACTAGGCCTTAGGCTGTTCCAGCTGGTTCTTCTCTTCTGCTGAGGTGTCGAACTCTTCTTCAGTCAGCTCCACAGGTGTCTGCTCGGGCTACTCCAACTGGATAGGCAAGGCCGTATCAGTCCCCACTCCTTGAAAAAGCACATTGTCCTCAAGGTGAAGGTTAGGGTAAAGTTTGCATAAGTCGGCAAAGTTTTCCCAGGTTAGGGTAAAGTTTGCATAAGTCGGCAAAGTTTTCCCAAGTGGAATTCTCTCGAGAGCTATCAGACCATTGCACTAGAAGCTGCTGGAGCGCCTTGCCGTGGAGCAGAACAGTGCGGGTTGCACAAATGGCCACTGGAAAAGACAGAGGTTTATTGTCCAGGCTTGCTGCGGGCAGCGGAAAGATCTCCTCACGACAAGAACCAACAAAGGGCTTGAAAGCGGAAACATGGAAGACGGGGTGAATTTTACATCCACTGGGCAAGGCCAACCTATATGTGACCGGACCCATGCGTTCGAGCACCGAAAACGGACCATAGTAGCCCGGTGAGTAAGAGGGAATGGTGGGGGGTTTGCGCCCAAAAAGTGCCTGGAAAGGTGACATTTTGAGCCCGCTATGGTAACTCGAGTTATAACAGAGCTCAGCCCAACCGAATAAGGAAAACCATGAGCGAGGCTTCTCTTGAGTGAAGGCGTGTAAATATTGTTCGAGTCCACGATTCATAACCTCTGACTGCCTATCGGTTTGAGGGTGATAGGTGGTACTGTGGCGGAGAGTGGTGCCGCTTAAAGCGAAAAGTGTCTTCCAGAAATTGCTCACGAAAATGGGATTGCGATCCGAAATGATGGAGCTGGGGAATCCATGCAGTTTGACCACCATGTCAGCGAACAACTCCGCGCTGTGAATTGGGTCGGCAGAGCCTCGAAATAGGCAGATTTGGTGAGGCGGTTAACCACTACGAGTATAACCGTGAAACCGCGCGACAATGGAAGGCTCGTAATAAAGTCCATGGTAACCTTATTCCATACCAAAGAGGGAATATGTAGTGGCTGAAGGAGGCCGGCCGGAGCTTGGGTCAAATATTTAGTCTGTTGGCACACCAGGCAAGACACAACATATTGTTGAACATCGCTGTGCATTTTAGGCCAGTAGAAGGTGGAGGCAAAACGAACCAAGGTGCATTTGATGCTTGTATGCCCGACAAGAGGAGTGGTGTGGAACTCTTGCAACAAAACTGATTTCAACGTCGAGTGGCGACTAACATAATAGCGGTTCCGGTAGATGAGAAGCCCAACGTGAACCGAATAGTTAGAGGGGAGTGAGCCATCTGCAAACTATTGGTGGAGTAATACCAAGTAAGGGCAAATGAAGTTGTCTGTGCAGAAGGTTGTGAGCAAGTCAAAAGTTGGGCGACTAGCCAAAGCTAAACAGGAGGCAGCCGAGGTTGTGGTATCAGTGGAGGCGTCCTCATGAACCCGCGATAGGGCGTCAGTAGCTTGGTTAGTACGCCCTGGTTTATACTCAATCCGAAAGTGGTACCCCAATAATTTTTGGACATAAATTTGTTGGTCTGGAGTCTGAACGACTTGCTGGAGGAGTTCCTTAATGCTTTTATGGTCCATGCGAATAATGAAAAATCTGCCAAGCAGATACTGACGCCACTTATGGACTGCTTCAGCGATCGTATGCAATTTTTTGAGGTAGGTGGAGGAGACCTGAAGCCGTGGGCCTAATTTCTTGCTGAAGTAGGATATAGGATGCCCTGTCTGCATTAGGACAGCTCTGACTCCCACATTAGAGGCATCCGTTTCAATGACAAAATCCAAGGCAAAATCCGGCAGTCGTAAAACCAGTGCCTCCATCATTGCACGTTTAAGGGCCTTAAAAGCATCATTGGCGGCCGTGTTCCAAACAAAGGCGTCTTTCCATAGTAAGTCGGTGAGCGGAGCAGCAAGAGTAGCATACCCCTGGATGAAACGCCGATAATAACCGGTAAGTCCTAAAAATTCCCGAAGTTGCTTTAGAGTCTTAGGGAGGGGCCAACTTAACATAGCCTCAATTTTCTGAGGGTCAGCCTGTATGCCAGTAGCGGACACGATATGGCCCAAGTGGCAGAAGATGCACTTGGAAAGTTTGACAAAGAATTGGTGGGAGTGTAAACATGACAAAACTTGCGCCAGGTGTGTAACATGATCAGCCACGGAGGCACTATAGACCAAAATATCATCAAAAAATGATCACAAATTTGCGTAAGAAGGCAGCAAAAAGCTTATTCATTGTGGCTTGGAAGGTGGAGGGGGCATTCGTCAAACCGAACGGCATGACGAGGAACTCGTAATGACCCTCATGAGTGCGAAAAGTCATCTTATAAATGTCTCTGTTGTGCACTCGAATCTTATGATATCTCGCTCGCAAGTCTAGCTTACTAAAGACAAACGCACCACCTAACTCATCTAGCAACTCGTCAATGGTGGGTATAGGAAATTTGTCTTTAATTGTCACGACGTTCAAGGCGCGGTAATCAACACAAAAACGGTAAGTGTCGTCCTTCTTTTTAACCAACAAGACCGGAGAAGAAAAAGGGCTTTGACTCGGACGAATGATGCCTTGCTCCAGCATTTCACGGATAACACAGTAATAATGCCTCTGGTAATGAGTTGGGAAACTCAATAGGAGAGGGGTTGTCCGCAATGGAATCCTGCGACGCACCACTAGGAGACAGCGGTTGTAACGCGAATAAGCTGTGAACGTCCGGACTATGTAGTAAAGCCTGAAACTGATGGAGGGTGATTAAGGCTAGAGTCGTTGCCAAATCCCCACAAAGAATGACCTGCTTACCATTCCACGAAAACTCCATAGAAAGGGCTGAATAATCGTGAGAAACACAACCAAGTTGCTGAAGCCACTGAATGCCAAGAACAACATCCGGACCTTTGATAGGCAAGATAAAAAGATCCAAGGGAAAGACATGTCCCTACATGGTTAAAGCAACCTGAGGGCAGGAACACTGGCAGAGCAAAAAGTCGCCATTGCCAATGTACACTAAAAAAGGAGTGGTAGGCTGAATCGCAAGTGCCAAGCGTTCAGCCAACGCCGATTTGATGAAGTTATGGGTGCTGCCACTATCAATGAGGACTTAAAAGTGATGAGCACCGATCTCACTAATCAAATGCAGAGAACGAGGGTTAGCCTGTCCGGCCAGGGCATTTAGGCTCGAAATATCCCCGGTAACAACATCGTCCGGCGGCTCGGATAACAGCGAAGCATCTCCCTGGTCGTCGTCCATATCATCAGTGCCTATGAGGAGAAGGAATTTACTATGGCAATGGTGGTTAGCACCATATTTCTGATCACAGTTATAGCAGAGACCTTTTTCATGTTTTTCACGGAGTTCAGCCGGGGTTAGGTGGCAAATTGGGAGGTTGGGGTTGGGCAGCAAGGGAGGTGAGGGACTTGGTTTAGCTGGAATGAAAGATGGGGTCACGACGTGAGGGGGTGGAGTGGTAAAAGCTGGGGTGGTGGCTGTATGTGGGTAAGGTGTGTTGTGTGGCTTATTTGTAAGGTGGGTGAAGGTATGAGAGGTAGAGGAAGGTGACCATTTGGGCCAAGGGCGGCTGCCCTGTTTGGCATCATCAGAACGAGCCTCGTAAGCACGAGCTAAGGTAAATGCCTCCATCAACGTTGCCGGGTGAGAAAAGAGCAACTCGCGGTGAATATCCAGTTTCAACCTAGTGATAAAGAAACTAATCAGTAAAGGCTCAGAAATGCCAGTAACCTTGTTCATCAAGTCCTCAAAGGTCGATTGAAACTCAACAACAGAAGTAGATTGAGTTAATTTCGAGAGGTTACCTTAATGGTCGTCATACAGAGAAGCACCAAAGCGGTACTTGAGGTCGTGCAAGAACTCTTTCCACGTAGTCAGCAGCTGATTCGCTTTCATCCATTGGTACCATGCTGCCACCGGTCCTTCCATATGGAATGAAACGATCCGAAGACGAAGATGATCCGGTGTGCCGTGAAAATCAAAAAATTCCTCAAAACAGAAAGCCCAACCGTGCGGATCTGAACCATCAAATTTACGAACCTCCATTTTCATTGAGCGAAAAATGGTTGAGAGCTCATGGGCATCGGTGGCCATCCCATGAACAGGGGGTTAGTGGGCAGAGTGCCCAGGAGAACCGACAGAGGCTGTCGGGACCTCATGAATATGCAAACGTAATTCCTCAAGGCGAAAATCGACTGTAGACATGTATTGTTGCAAGGTCTGATGCAGGGCCATCGTTTGACCATCCAACTGAGCCTGTAGGGCCTTCACCGCCGCAAGAACGTCGGAGTCCGCCATGAGAGGAACAATGAAAACACCAAATGATACGCCAACCTGCAATTCACCAAAAGGTTAGCGAATGATTCACACTCTTCGAGTGAGTGGCAGCTCCCAGAAATCCAACAAAGAAAGAATTGAAGAAAGAAGAGAAATCAGAGAAGAAGATGACAGAGGGAAGTTTAGAGTTTCTTGTTATTTCATTGCATAATTCCGAGTGATTCAGCTACGGCTCATATACCTTGAGCCTTGGGATCCACAAGCTCAGAAGCAACGCAAACAATAGAAAGAAGTTACAAAAGAGAAAATGGCAATGGAAACAATTCAGAAAATACAAAAGGTAATCAGTAATCCCGATGCGAGCTCAAGCTTCCTGGTCCTCATTGGGCCTTTTGCGGACTGGGCCTTAGGCTGTTCCAGCTAGTTCTTCTCTTCTGCTGAGGTGTCGAACTCTTCTTCAGTCAGCTCCACAGGTGTCTGCTCGGGCTGCTCCAACTGGATAGGCAAGGCCGTATGATAAAGCCTCTAAATTAAGATGGAAAATCAAATTCTACAATATCATAATCAAAGTATCAGTTGGTAGAAATATAGAATCCTCCCCATTGAACTCAAAGCAACCTCAACAGCGTGCAAATAAAAAAAATCCTCAAAGTAGCTTACAAGATCGACAAAATTGCAGACGATATATAAGCAATCACGGCGCAAAGAGTGAGGGGCGGGCTCAATGGCGTCAATGACGCAACATTAGTGAAGTCTGCAACGGAAGAAGAAAAAGACGGTGGAGTTTCCGATAGCCGAAGTTTTGACAAATGCTTTATCATGGTTGTTGGAGTTTCCGATAGCCGAAGTTTTGACAAATGCTTTATCATGGTTGTTGGAGTTTCCGATAGCCGAAGTTTTGACAAATGCTTTATCATGGTTGTTGGTTTGGCGTGGGAAGGCGGAAAAAGAAAAAGAAAACAAATAGAAGAAAGAAATAGAAGGCAGAAAAAAGAAAAAAAATCCCCACATCCGCTTCTCTTGTCGTCGGCAAACCAGATTTCTCACATTTCAAATATAACCACACATTTTCTTCTCCTCTTCCTTTCTTTATCTTCTTCCCTTTCCTTTTCAGATTTTAACCTGCGTTTAGAGTAAGTATTTGTGACATAGTTTAAATTATTATTCGTAATTTACTATAATGAAAACACACGTTAATTAAAATTAATTTTAAATCATGATTATAAATCTATGAATCAAACATGTTCTTAATTTCTCTTTTAAATACTACCTACGTCGTACACGTGTACATCCACTTCCAACGTGTATTTCAAATTTTCAACTTGGCATTAATATAGGTTTTCATTTGGCGTTCCACTCTACGTATTCATACGCGTATGTCCCTTATTTGTCGACCGTTTATTCTAAATCTGGCGGCTATTCATTTCTTTACTACTGGTATTACGTATTTACCTACTCTACCATATGTTTTCCCAAATAATAGATATTGATTTTTATTGATAATTGATATAAATTAATAAATATAATAATAAATAAAGAAATAAAAAATTAAAAATAAAAGTGTACAATTAAACCATATGGCGAAACAAAATCCAAAAACTCCTGCACAAAAAAAAAAAAAAAAAAAAAAAAAAAAAACAAGACTGGTATTTCACTGTGATAAACCATGCATCTTCTTTAGTATATATAATATAATAATGTGGAAAGCTCTTTTGCTGGTATATCATGTGGAAAACTTCGTGAAGAGATTGATTTAGCCTTAGGCACTACAATTTGCGAAGCATGGCATGGTAAAGTTGCGAGGATTTGTCAAAAAAAAATAAAAAGTTGGAAATGGATTGATGGCTACACGTACCAGGTTCTATTACATCAACTTGACAAGTTAGTGAGTTATAAATGGACAACGTCCACATATAATTTGGTCTGCATAAGATTTAAGAATGGAAATTTTCCAACCACAAATGCATTTTGTCAAAATTGTGTTTATATTCATTCTACCCAAAAAAAAAAAAAAAGATTATGGTATATTTAATAAACTGGGCTGATATGTAACTTTCTTTTTTATTGCTGAAGTTTGATGATATTAATATATACTTAGAATAGAACTAATGTAATTTCAAAAGCTAATATCGCTCATAAAAAGAAACAGCCTTTTACAGATAAACAATATTACATAAATAATACATGAATCACTACAAGAAAAATGTGTTTTTGCAACGACTTTTTGTCGTCGCAAAAACCCCTGTGTCGTCGCAAATAATAGTTTTAGCGATCACATGTCGTCACAGATATGTCGTCGCAAAAACTTTTTTTGCGACGATATATTTTTTTTGCGACGACAAGCGTCGCTAATACGCCGTTCTGAAATTCTCGTGATATAATATTTTTTACGACGACAAATTTTAAAATGTCGTCGCAAATAATCTTCCTTTTTTGCGACGACACGTATAAAAAAGTCGTCGCAAAAAACTGGAATAAATTTTTTTTTTCCAATTGTTTAAAAAATGGCAATTAATTAATTTTTAATAATTTTAATTAAACGTTATTTTGTTACATACTAAATAAAGTTAATTAAGATACATTAAAAGTGAAATATAAATTAATATTAAAAACAGTAAATCTAAATAAATTTATAAAATATATTATGAATACTACATGCAATGCATATATAATGTTCAAAAAAATATAAAAGTCTAAATAAAGTGAAAAATAAAATATAACATATAACGGAACTATTCGTCTAAGTTTGCAGCATCGCCAACAGCTGAATCATCATCAGGACTGTCATCATCTGAAGGAGGCAGATGAGTGTTTAAGTTAACTGGTTCTGGACGAGCAATCGTAGGTAATTGGATGTTGGGCTGCAATTTAGACACTAACTCTAACATCTTCACCTGATTGTCATAAATCTTCATTTGTTCCCGGTACGATTTCTTTAAATAACGATCCATACGTGAGTCGTGTTGAGCCGATGAGGTTAGATCCGAGAATGAACCAGCAGATGAAGGAGAAGGAGCGTCGGACCCACTCCTATCTTATGTCCTCTACGCATGCCAAGAACTTGCTCTAAAACCCCATGCTCGTTAAGGGGGGGTCTAGTCAAGCTTGCGGGAGTCAATAATGACCGGGAGGAGGTTGCGCTCCCCCTGAAGAGCCAGCGCAAGTCGCTACCCTGCCATCCATCAATGTCTGTGAACAAATTCATATTAATAACAATATTTATAAATTTAAATAAGATCATAATATTAAAACGAAATCTGAGAAAAATGACAAAGATTACTATTCTGTAGTTCTATTCATCGTCGTTGCTACATTGTTGATTGTCTCCATCATCATTTATGTCATCATCGTCTTCAGATTCGATGACTTCCTCTTCAACGTACTCCTCTAAAGTTTCATCGTCTTCGTCATTAATAAAATCATCAACTACAGGAGACTTATCTTTCATAATTGCATCAACATCGGAAGTGGCAACATTAGACAATCCATCATCTCGATTCAATACAAATGAGTAAATCTCTGGTAGTTCCACTACTAACTCAATATTTGTAGACTCTGTATCCTGGACTATCATCACGTCATCAATGTCAGTTTCTGGAATGTCCCAAATATGTCGATGTCTAAAGTGTTCTACAACCTTCCAGTTTGGACCATTAAATAAATCGTCTACGTAAAAAACTTGCTCTGCTTGAGATGCAAGTATGAAAGGTTCGTTTTCGTACCACGTGTCTTTAACAAAAACACTTATTCTATTTTTGTAGTGTTAAATCCTTTTCTTCCCCGGACGAGTGTCAAACCACAAACATTTAAAAAGCATAACAGAATTGTCATTCAAGTAGGACAGTTCATAAATATCCTCCAAAACTCCATAAAACATTTGGTTATCAGGTCCGCGAACACAAACACCACTATTTTGAGTACTTCGATTCATATCCCGATTGCGTGTTAGAAACTTGACACCGTTGACCACACAACCAAGATAACTTCGACATGAGAAGCTTGAACCACTTGAAAGCGAAAGTATTTGATCATTCGCTTCTGGGCCATTCTGCTTTCGAATATTGAAAATCTGTAACGAGACATGAATTTTCTTTAAAACGAAATTTTTTAATGACTTAACAATGTTAATGTAAATTAATTATAAATGTACCTCATTCTTAAACCATTTTGAAAACTTTTTTGATTGAATTTCATCCAATGGTATGATTCGACTGTCGGCATCAATCTCCTTCCTATGGTCACTGTTTAATAGAGAATGAAAGTAAATGACACGATTGTTTGCAACACAATCAATGAACAATTAAGTGACAAAAGTGAAAGTAATACGTACTCAATGAACTGCTAAATTTCTGGACAGTTCTGTAGGACGTACCACTCGGCTTTCTCTCGTAAATGAGTATCCAATGTGACGGGGGTCATCTTCCCAATTGGCCGACAGCGAGTATCAAATACAGAAATCTTTTTAACAATACGATCTTCATCGTCCATCCAATTTCTGGCCAGTCGGTAAAACCGTGTTTCAACTCCAGTTAAATACAACGAACAAAAAGTCAAAGTTTCGTTCACAATGTATGCCTCAGCAATCGAACCCTTAGGACGTGCACGATTCTTGACATATTTCTTTAACGATCCAAGAAAACGTTCAAACGGATACATCCATCTTAAGTGAACTGGTCCTC
>NW_010358078.1:221556-222748 GCF_000414095.1 Morus notabilis | reverse complement strand
GTTGGCAATAATCGCTGCATTATGATGTGACAGTCATGTGATTTTAGCCCAGTTATTTTATTCTTCCATTCGATCACATTTTCTTTAAATTTGAAGCAAATTCATCAGGAAACCTTACTGATTTTAGAAAATCACAAAACTTTTTACTGTCGTCAGGAGATAGTGTATAAGACGCATGTGGTTTCATCCAACGATCACCGTCTTTGTACAAATGCAACTCCTTGCGCACCCCCATATTTTGTAGAGCGATTCTCGCCTTATCCGTATCCTTACTTTTTCCGTCAATGTCTAAAATTGTGCCTAATAAGCTGTCGCATACATTCTTCTCAATATGCATGACATCTAAGTTGTGACGTAACGATAATGACTTCCAATAAGGCAACTCCCAAAAGATACTCTTCTTTGTCCAATTAAGCTCGCTTGCATGTCTTTTCCGCTTCTTACCACCGTACTTTTCATGTTAACCAGGCAATCTGAATGACACATTTTGTAACTGAGCTAAGATTTGGTAGACAGATTTTTGAGCCGATGGAGGTCGTTTCTCAACCATACCGTCAAACTTTTTATTTTTTCTCATCCCATGTTTAATAGGAAGCCATTACCGATGGCTAACAAAACAAGTCTTACTTGTTATCCTCTTTGAAGGAGTTGCATCGTTGCAAGTTGGGCATGCTAAATAGCCCTGACCACTCCATCTAGATAAACTACTATGAGCAGGGAAATCATTAACAGTCATGAGCAACATAGCTCGCATCTGAAATGATGTATTCAAAACTGCGTCACGTACAATTACTCCTTCATTCCACAAATGTTTTAGCTCATCCACAAGGGGCCTTAAAAAGACATCCATATCCTTTCCGAGTGCATTTGGGCCAGGAATCAACAATGTCAATATCTTATAAGGATCCTTAGTGCATAACCACGGAGGTAAATTGTAGGCCGTTAAAACCACCGGCCACATACTGGATGGGAGGCTCATGTTCCCGAAATGATTGAAACCATCAGCGGCCAACCCCAAGCGAACATTTCTCAGCTCACGTGAAAACTCATGATACTTTTCATCTACCTCCTTCCATTCATTACCATCGACTGGATGACGCATTAAATCCTCATCATTTGAACGCCCACGTTGGTGCCACGTCATATCTTTAGCTGTGTGACAAGAACCGTACAGAGACTTCAACTGATCTGT
>NW_010358078.1:220653-221082 GCF_000414095.1 Morus notabilis | reverse complement strand
TCCTAGTTTACTCATGAGCTTCTTCGACTCATAATGAGAAGAAGGTAACTTCACATCCGGAAATGCATCTTTCAATAGACTTAAGACAGCATCCATACACTCATTAGGCCACTTGTATAACACTTTTAAATGCATCAATTTCACTAAGAAATTTAAAGATGAATACTTAGTGCAGCCCGGATACAATCCCACCTGGAGCTCAGAAAGTAGATCCTTAAATTCAGCGTACTGTGCATCTTCTAGATCCACATGCTTCTCATCCAACATTCCATGGTCATCATTAATCCCAGTAACGTCTTCTAAGACTGCAAACATCTCGTCTACTGGTTGATTAACTATTGGGTCTACACCTGAAACCGCTTCTACTTCACCATGGTGAATCCATGTTCTATACAATGGATCAAAACCAAATCAATGTATATGCACTCT
>NW_010358078.1:187678-220159 GCF_000414095.1 Morus notabilis | reverse complement strand
AAAATAGAAGGATTACGTCGGAGGAACCGTGCAAACAAGGACGAAGGTGAAAAATCAAATGCCTACTCAAACGCCTACATCAAATTAAAACATCAAACATAATTTTCAAACACCAAAATTAATAATTTATTAACATCTAGAGTAACATATAGACGCAAAATCATTAGTTTGGAGATCTTAAATCCAGTCACTTCAGTTTTTTATATATTGTCTGGAAAGAAGTACTGGCAATGAACTTTGAATTACTCAATTGCAGTTTCCAAGTGAATTAAAAATATACAGCCATGAAGTTCATAAGAAGATTATTTTAATTCGAAAAAGTCTTGTTTAGAGTGAGATAATATCTCTTGTTTCACATGTCTGCCATAGCATATATCAGAAAATCCAATATTCAATATTCGTGCAAGTTGTAGGATACTCTCACAAATGACAAATACAACTAACATTACTTGTTAATTACTTAACTTATGTAAAAAAATATAAAAAAATATAAAAAAAAAACATTCGACTAATTAACAATTAAGGTGAATCAATTTTTTAATTGATAACAAAAAGCAAGAGAAATTACAAGACCACGACTAAGAATCCTTTTCCACCAAGCAACATGCTTTTTTCAATGCCAATACATGAATATTAGCTACTCAAGAGGGAAATTCTCAAAAAAATAATAATAATAAATAAATAAAAAACATTGAGGAGGGAAAACTAAAACAAGTCATAATAGGTAGGCGATGAACATAATAATTGAAGTAGTACGAGGACTTTTCTACCAATGTCACTATCCACATGATTCTTACGTTTAATTTATAAATAGAAAATATTGATCAATAAAGTTAAATTTAAATTAACGAATATGAAAATTTAAGCAATCACTCGAAAATATACGAAGATAATTATCTAAAGTCCGGTCTAATTTTACGAAGCTTAATAATTTATGAAAGGAGTACAAATTCTATAGGAAAAAAAATGCTATGTTCTTCATGCTCGAATCTAATTCTAAGTATAATCTAGTTCTAAGTATAATGCTTAGGAAATGATTCTAAGTTCTAAGTATAATCTAGTTCTAATAACAAGTTATTACACAATTGTTTTAAGAAAAAAAAAAAACTAACCAACCATTACCTACGTATGCGGGCAGCGGCGGGGGCAGGGCGGCGGGAGCAGTTTTTTTGGCGGTGCGACGGCGGCGGCAGGAAACGAATTGAAGAGAGAGAGAGAGAGAAGAGAAGAGAGAGAAAGACCGGAAGAGAGACAAGGGGAGAGAGGGAAGGGGAAGGCCGGCGGTGGGAGGCGGCGGCGAAGAGATTTGCAGGAGAGAGAGAGAGAGAGAGAGAGCGTCGGGAGAAAATGAAGAAGAAGAAGTGGGGATATTAGGTCAGAGTTATTTGCGACGACATATTCGTCGCAAATAAATTTAAAATGTCGTCGCTAATAATAAATATTTGCGACGACAATATCGTCACAAATTAATAAAATGTCGTCGCAAATACTAAAATATTTGCGACGATATTTTCTCGCCGCAAATATTTTAAAGTCGTCGCAAATAATGTTTTTTTCCCGCGCCTACTTTATCGTCAAATAAGATTATTTGTGACGACAGTAAAATAATGTCGTCGCAAATAAGGTAAAACTATTTGCGACACTAAATGTCGTCACAAATAATCATGACTTGTCGTCGCAAAAAAATGGATTACCTTGGTGCCAATAATCCGCACCATTAAAAATTACGCGCCAATATTATTTGCGACGACACTGAAATTATTAGCGATGACATTGTTATTTTATTTAACGGTAGGTATTTGTGACGACATGTCGTCGCAAATAGTGTATTATTTGCGACGACAAATGCCGTCGCAAAAGGGCATAATTGTTGTAGTGAATCTACATCTACATATCTAAAAAGCGGAAAGTGTTAGGGCCCGTTTATTTCGTTGATTCGAGTTTTTAATTCGAGTTTAGATATGATTTGATGTGAGAGATTTTTACTGTAGCAAAAAAGTTAGATGTGACTATTTCTGAGAGCTTTTTACTGTAACAAAACTCAAATTGGTAAAATAAACGGAGCCTAAAATGAACGTTTGCCTTCCGCGTGGCATGATCGTTTCGTTCCCGTTTCTGTCTTTTTTTTTTTTGGGTTTTTCTTACTTTCATTTTTAGCCTGTATTAATTTTTTTTTTACATTATTGTCATTTATTGATGTTTGTTATAACTATATCCATACACAAATACTTTTATTATAATCCTTTATATATATATATATATGTTAAATTAGGGATTCAATAATTACATGACTTTTCATGTGTTAAAAGATATGACAGATACATATCTCAACTTTAAAGATCTTAATATTAGGGTTCTAATAACGGTGATTACAACTATATTGCACAAACGAGTATTTAGGTGTATACCAAATCAGCTCTTTTAATTAGTAAAAAATTCGATATAAGCTCTTGATGGATTGTAATGTTAATTTATAAATAAACACTTTATGATATGTCAAATTAATTTTTAATAGAACTTCACCCCGTATAAAAAACTAGTGAATATAAATTAAACGTGTGAATAGTGTTCTTGAACCAATATGCGGTTAACAAGTCTCTCCATGTGACAAATAATCTAACTTCTAGATTTTGACCATATCATAAAACTTACATGTACGAAGATATATATTTGTCCCGTATATATCATGAGCAGATACAGCTTAATCTTTCTCTTTTTCAGTTTTTTTTTTTTTTTTTTTAATGAAGCTCTTTTTCAGAAATTATCTAGGGCTCTTAACGTATAAATACATCACCATTTTTTTTGTCTGAACACACATCCCCATGACCAGGACACCAACTTATGTCTCTTTCACCTTTTTTTTTTTTTTTTTTTTTGCTAGTTATTCTCTAAAAATGTCAATCTCCCCGTTTCCTTGAAAAAGCCTGGATTTTCTATCTTTATCTTCTTTTACTGTCGTTTGAAATTATGTCTAAAAGGTGCCATAAATTAAAATATGTTTCTCATGCTTTACTTTAGTGTGCACTAATCGTGTAAATTGTTTCTCACCCCAAAAAAAGAAAAAAGGGAAATCCTAATCATTTGAAGATTGTATATAAAAGTTATACCAGATTTTCATCCCATCCTTGTCTATTAGTTTTACCAATTCCTCAAAAAACTTAATACGTTAGTTTTATATTCTAACGCTATTCTCATGCGTGAATTAACTTATAAGAAATTATCTCATTTCTTTCTATCAAACACTCACGTTATTGAGAATTAGTAAATTAACATCACGTATGATTTTAGGTGACGTATTACGTTATGCTAAACAATATCACTTCCAATGTCTAGACTTCTTGTTTGTAAAAATAAGAAATAAAATAAAAACTTTCTTTTTTATTATAAATGTTAAAACAAAATATGACCAATGATTCACTCGAAAAAAAAAAAGAGTTGTCAATAGAAGGTGTTGGCTTACAATATAGTTCACACTTAAAATTAACTTTATGGCATTGAATTATTTCTAACTTTAATCTTTTGTATATTGTTTCGGATGATAAAAAAAACCTAACCCTTTGTAATATCAACATCCCACAACAAAAAGTTAATTTTAATCAAATAGTTTTCCCGCTTAGTTTTTGGTAATGTTCTGCTTCATAGTTTTTGGTAATGTTGTCCTATAGTAAAGTCACGAAAATAAATTCTCAACAAAAAAAAAAAAAAAAAAAAAACCAAAAAAAAAAAAAAAAAAAAAAAAAAAAAAAAAAGAAGATGGTGCGCACTGTTCCAGCCTCTTTAAATTACAAAAAAGCTCTTGTCAAGTCAAGGGCATCACACGTGACGCCAAATTAATCTGAGCCCACTTTTTGTATACACCGTGGAAATTTTATTTTACTGCGGGGGGCAGTTTCGGGAATTCGACACTGAAATAGCAGTTGTTTCGCACGTGCGCATGCTTGAATTTGCATCATCATCATCTATGTCCACCATCCATGCGCATACCATAACCATTGATCAAATGCGTGGCCATCCATGCGAGCAAACGACACTATAAAAGGGGCCACGTGGTGCGTTTTGGATCGATGGCCGTTGGTGTTACATGTGCTTGCAGTGTTGACCCATGTTTGTGGCCGAGAAAGGTATGAAATTTTAAAGGTACACGTAAGCCTCATTTATTTTACTAATTTGAGTTTTAAATTTTAATTTTATTATAATTAAAATTTTTTATAAAATGTCACATTTAATTTTTTATATTACAATGAAAATTTTTTATATAAAATTATATTTTAATTTAAATTAAAAATTTAAATTGTGAATTGATTGAGACCGTAGTCTCGCAAAGGGACCCACCAACCTTCCTTTTTCATGATCAATCTACGTTTGAACTCTAATCCTACAGTACGAAACCTCTCTAGTCCCTTGTAGAATGGATCAAGCCGTTCATTCCCTTTTCTAAATTGTGAATTTTCTATGATAGTTGTATGCGATTGATTCAAACAAAAGGAAAAAAAAAATTGCGCACGAAAACTTACGTAAATTCTCTATTGTTACGGCCCCACTTACTTTGCGATTTCAAATTATATGAGTTTAAATCTATAATTTATGTTTTATATAATTATAAATTTTTATTAAATACGAGTAAAAATAGTTTGTGAAAACTTTTGAGTTGAGTTTTAAAAAGTAAAATGGGTTAAAATCTTAAGAATTAAAGGGGATAAAATTGAATTCAACCTTTAATTTTAGGTTCAAATGAATCTTAAACTCAAATTTAAGTTTAAAATGTTATGCAACTAAATAAGGGTTTGAACCCAAAAATTGGTTCAAACACATCTAAATCCTCAAAACAGGCACGTCTACGGTTGGTTGGAGGAGGAGATGAAGAGAGGGAGAGGAGTGGAAGGAGAAGTCTAATCTCTTGTTTAGTTGGGGGAGAAGAAGATGGAGAGGAGAGGTGGATGGATGTGGTCTCTCTCATGGCCCACCAAATTAAGGCATCGTTCACTTCACTGATTCGAGTTTAGAATTCGAGTTGAGATGTGATTTTATGTGAGAGCTTTTTACTGTAGCAAAAAAGATATATGTGATTGTTTGTGAGAGCTTTTTACTGTAGAAAAACTCGAATTCTAAACTTGAATCAGCGAAGTGAACGGGGCCTAAATCTGTACATCAATAGAAAAATGCAAACAATTCATTACCTTTTAAGCTTTTAAAGGTTGTTTAACCCTCTAAACAATTTATTAACAAATAAATTAAATGGATAATTTAGTAATTTAATAAATAATTATTATCTATCTTTTCAACTCTCTATCCATCTTATTAAATAACACGAAAAATTACTATAATTCTCTCCATTATTTTTATTCTCCATTTCTCAAACTCTCTCCATACTTCACACTCTTCATCCTTTCAATCAAACGAAGTGTTAGAATTTAAAACACTTGACCATTCTAGTTTTGGTTAAACCATGTTATTATGAGCTCTCATTGTGCATTGTGTTTAGAATATTTTGTCCTTGTGTATGGAAAAAAAATCTTATTTTAGGGTTTGTTCTTTTTGCATTCAAATTTAATTTAAGTTAACTTCGACAAAAGATCTTGGTATTTTTCTTATTTCATTTTTTTGTTGTCTCAATAAATGTTTTTTTTTTCTATTACCGTACTTGGGCAGCACTTCACGTTGTAACAATTTGAGGATTTTCGTTACCAGACAAGGCATTGAAACTATGATCCAGGTGTTGTTTCATAAGCACCGGCACAAAACTTCTAATCCTCCTAATTATATAGTAGATTAACAAAAGAATACCTCTTTCCATGGACCACTTGGCTAGACCGATTAAGGATACGATTGCATAAATTCTCTGTGATGGTCGAGATTTATTAAGGTCTCGTTCATTTCACCAATTTGAGTTTTCAATTTTAAGTTTCTACAGTAAAAAGCTATAAGAAAATATCACATCTAACTTTTTCTGCTACAATGAAAAACTCTCATAAAATGTCACATTTCAGCTCGAATTAAAAACTCGAATTCGCAAAGTGAACGAGACCTAAGTTGTATAATTTTCCAACCAATATATATTATTAGATTCCTTGCCTCGTGACGGTTCCGATAAATTTTTGACGAAACTCTTCAAATTTAAATATGTTATGGTGTAAAAATGATGTGTAGTAAAATAAGAGAAAGGCACACTTTTAGAACTAGGCATCAAATTCTATAAAATTTGTGCATATATCAAAAATAAAAACTTCTGAACACACCCAGTGTCCTTATAATATTTAACAAGAAAAACTTGTTGTCCTTATAATATTTAACAATAGTGACAGAAATAGAATCAAAATGAATTTTTAATTATTAAAATGTTTTTGCATACTGGAGCACATACACACACAAAACTCTTTTAAAAATCAAAATATATATGATTTTCGTCGTTTGCGTAGATTTTTTATACTAACACGCGCTTCTCATTAACTCTAACTTTATATATTACTTTTAGTACAATATATACGGTCTTCTACTCATATTACTCTTACATGTAATGCACCACTAATAACTCTTCTTTCAAAGTTTTGGTGATGGATGAAACTTTGACCCATCAAAGTAATGTAACATACAATACAAGCCATGTGCATCCCAAATTCCTAATGTAGAAAATCCCCACCCCATCCATGAATGCCCCATTGAATATATCACATACATCATCATCATCATCATCATCATCACATAAAATGGTTGTGGGAAATTCCGGACTACCACGTTTGTACTTTTACAAATTTCAGCCCTCTTTTCTCTCTCTCTCTCTCTCTGTCTCAACAATTAGGCTTTGCTCGTAGCTTACCAATTTTTTTTTTCTTGGGATCTCTCTAATTTTTCTTTCCTGCTCTCGATCTTCACGGCCTTTTGCCTCCTTTCGATCTTCCCTATTTCGAAATTAGGGTTTCCCACTCCAAAAAGCGCCTTCTCCGGTCTTTCTCTCTCTTCCCTCCCTCAAATCTTGAGCTCTCCGCCTCACTCTTCCTCTCCGACGACGACGGCGGCTCTCCCTAGGGTTTGTAGATCTAACCGCCTCTTGCTCCGTCCTCTGCTGAATCGCTCCTTTCCTTCGACATGTTCTGGAAACTCACTGCTCTCTCCGCCTCCTCGCCGGTGAGTACCGATTTTCAGTTCTCGAGCTTCTTTCTTCGGCTTTACTGGTTTTCTAGCTATGTCCGTGATATGCTCTTCAATGGAACAGAAATTTGTAGTTGAATTTTTCTCTGTGTATGTTTTTGTATTCAATTATAGAAATTGGAAATGGCTCTCTCACATTCCTTTAGTACCAATCTGTTAATCCCTAGTTGTTTGTTAGAGTATCAATTTATCGACTTAAGCCATTTTAGTTTCAGCAATTGATTGGATATGGCTTCAGATTCTGGGATTTCGTTTTGTGTTATCATATCTCTGGGGTTCTGTTGATGTGAACGTAGTATAGTAGGGGAAATGCAGTTCTTCTTGATTGCTGGGAATCTAAAAGTAAACATGGAAGATCAGAAAACTTTAGAAAGTAGTTGGTTCTGTTTCTTTGTATTCAAATGCGTTTTCCCTTGGTTGGGTATGCCGTATAAAATGGGCACTTGAATAGTGATCAAGTGCTTAAGCTTACAATTGTTTCTTGCATACGATGCTTCGGCCCCCATTTTTTCCCAAAACCTTTTCTTACTGCTTTTCTGTGTCTACTTATTTGCAGGTCGAGTCGGTTCTTGACAAGGAGAATTTCACTTTGGAGGAGCTTCTAGATGAAGAGGAAATAATCCAAGAATGCAAAGCCTTAAACAGTCGTCTCATTAATTTGTTAGTTCTATCGACTGTTTTACTTAAGAGAGTGTTCTGTTGATATTGTGTTTTTTTTTTTTTTTGGGTGTGTGTGATAGAAGTGCTAGTCGCACTTACAACTTACTGCAGGATACTGTTAGTTTTTAAAAATTTGTCGCACTTACAACTTACTGCAGGATACTGTTACTTTTTAAAAATTTGGTGATTACTAGAAACTTAAATTGCCATGAAATAAATGACAATGATTTG
This sequence comes from Morus notabilis, assembly GCF_000414095.1. Classification (NCBI taxonomy): domain Eukaryota; kingdom Viridiplantae; phylum Streptophyta; class Magnoliopsida; order Rosales; family Moraceae; genus Morus; species Morus notabilis. The sequence goes on along the minus strand of NW_010358078.1, from coordinate 212,122 downwards.
AATGAAAGCAGGTTTTTTTCGTTATTCTTAATTTGTGACGTCATGCTTGCAGTTTACGAGATAGAGCTCAAGTGGAACAATTATTGAGATATATTGTTGAAGAGCCTCCGGAGGATGCTGAAAGCAAACGGGCCTTCAAGTATGCTGTTTGAGTTAAAATGATCTTAATTCCTTATATCTAACTATTTGAATTTATATTCTAATTGTGTTTTGGAAAATTGTTTCTTATTAGGTTCCCATTCATTTCATGTGAGATTTTTACATGTGAAATTGATGTTATTTTGAAGACTTTGGTGGAGGAAGAGGAGGTATAGTTTTGTAGTAGCTTTTGATCACTTGCCAAGTGCGAGTTCGAAAGTTGATATTATTATTTATATGATGCTGATTATGTTTTTCTTGTGGATGCAGCTTATGATTCTGCTTTTCTCCTTCTTGGAACCTAATCGTCCTCATAGTGCATTGCTGGCTGGGTACTTTAGCAAGGTATACCATTATGTGACTTAATAATAATTGTCCTACTTAAGTTTGGCGGTAAACTATTCCTTCTCCTTTTTCCCCCACTTTTATGCTGAACTCGTGCATTAGTGATTGATGCTGTTTCATGTGCCATCTCAGGTGGTTGTATGCCTCATGATACGGAAGACAGTCCCACTTATGAATTATGTTCAAGTAAGTGATACTCCTCTCTTTTACAAGCGCCTTAAATGTATTTTTTGTGCATTATCAGGGCTATTGTTGTCTTATTGACTGATGCTGGCAGTACTATTTTTGACACTTATATGCACTTCTTGAAGTATGTGATAAGTGAGTTCCAGCCCTAATACACTTATATGGACTTCATATTTATCAGCATATTCGTGATATCACCTTGTACTGTGGTGCATCAGAAACTACTCAGCCAATTACCTCATTGTTAAAGTAGCCTAGTTTAAAGAAATAATGCAAACAATGTGGTGATTTGAATAATTTTTATCACTCTGTTCTTGAAGTGATTCCAAAACTGATGTATGCTGTTAATTTTGCAGGCCCACCAGGATGTTTTCCGCCAATTAGTTGATTTGATTGGAATTACTTCTATCATGGAGGTAATAAAAAGTAACTTTTTTCAGTAGCAAGTTCACAATCTATAAATATTGTCTATAAGATGCTAGGTTGGTTTTGATATGAGATGTGCCCATTATGCAGGTTTTAGTTCGACTTGTGGGTGCTGATGACCATGTGTATCCGAATTTTATAGATGTCATGCAATGGTTGGCTGAGAGTAATTTGCTGGAAATGATTGTGGATAAATTGAGCCCTTCAGTAAGCGAACCTCATTTATTGTTTGAGAAATGAAAATGCGGACGCCAGTTTTCATCTAAAAACCTCATTTTTCTCTTCTCAAGTAATAGAGTTTGGCATAGCGGATATAGAAATTGATGAAGTTTAGACTCTTTTTAAGGAGTTAGGATCTGGATAGAAAATACTCTAAATTCTAAAGAAATCTATGAAGTTTTACTATGAAAAACGTGATCTGAATTACAAAGGTAGAGCCTTATTTATTAGTTGATAAATTTTAGCCTCACTAGGAATCCTAATCCTGTAAGACAAACTAAATAATTCTGAACAACATAGAATAAATCCTCATATCCTTACTAGCTCATGAAATACGGATTCTTTAAGGAGCCCTTTTACATTCTGGTGCATGTGGCATGCCAAAATCATCCATGAATGAAGATTGAATTGGGTAGTGTGTTTTGTTTTCTTTAATATCTTATTTTTATATTTTCTAGCTGTAGTGCCTCATAGTTTTTTTTTTTTTTTAATATAAATGATAATACTAGAAATAGTGCTTGGAAATAGGAAATGTGCTTTGGATAATTGAAAGGATTAAATAAATGGGAAGAAAGATCCCTCTTTTAAGCAGGACACGTTTGAATATGCACTTAATTGTCAGTTCTAGCTTGAATTGTTTTCTGACAACTTCCTTTCGCTTTGAATCAGTGCCCTCCTGAAGTTCATGCCAATGCAGCTGAAACACTATGTGCTATAACTCGAAATGCCCCATCATCCCTGGCCACTAGACTTTCTAGCCCAAGGTTTGTGTTGAAAGCTTTTTTGTGCTTCAGACATTTAACATTTTATGAGGGACATAATATAAAATCTTGAAGTGATTTTTGATTTCCTGTAAATGATCTTGTATGCAGTTTTGTAGCAAGGATTTTTGCTCATGCATTGGAAGATTCACATTCGAAGTCTGGCCTTGTGCACTCACTTTCTGTTTGTATATCTTTGTTGGATCCAAAAAGATCCATGGGTTCTTCTCCCCTATTTCATTCATACCGTAGCCAACATATGTACGATAGCTCAATCCCTGTTAATCCAGAGACACTGGGCGCTATGCTTCCTAAACTTGGTGAGTGGGTGCCTATATATTTCTAATATGCCAAAAAAAATTTCATTGCTGTGTGATGATGTTTATTGTACAGCTTTTGCTCCCTTCTCTCCAGGGGGAATTGTAAAGGTCAAAGTACACTTCTGGTTGTTTCAGTTGTTTGTCTCTGTGCTGGAAAGGGGGTGGGGTTATTATCTGCTGTATAATTATACTATAGTTTATTCATTTTCTTGGCATATTGGTTGCTCAGAGATTCTGGTATGTGTACTGAATTTTTTGTAAGGCTTCTTTTCGGAGCTCCTGTTATTATTCAGTTCTAAATGACTGAAGACCCAAAACTAGAAGTTGGATGGTTTGAATTATTGCTGGTGCATGGTTGTTAACAAGTTCTGCAGTTAGTTACCACTTTTCTTGTCATATAATGGATAGTTTTCCCCTTCACCAGTGGAACTCAAAAAGTGATAATTGATAAGTACAAAATTTTGTTCTGCAGGTGACTTGCTAGTGCTTTTGAATGTGTCATCTGATGAGAAGGTATTGCCTACGACGTATGGGGAACTAAGGCCTCCTCTTGGAAAGCATCGGTTAAAGGTCAGTTTATTTTTCCTGGACCTAAAGTGCATAATATCCTGGAGTTCAGAATATTTGCACAAGTGCCATGTTTAATGTTTATGAAAACTTAGTTAAAGCAAACTAAATTTTATTGATACTCTTGGAACTCCAATTGTTAACTCGAATGTTTTGTTTTATTTTATTTTATTGTTGATCAGATTGTTGAATTCATTGCTGTATTGTTGAGATCTTCTAACGAAGCTGCAGAAAAGGAGTTAGTGAACTCAGGAACCATTAAACGAGTCATTGATCTTTTCTTTGAGTAAGTTGTTCCTCTTGTGACTCTGTATGATTGAGATAAAGTTATTGAATTTCTTCCTGCATGAAATTAAGTTTTTGCATATCATGCCCGGAGAAACCTTACTTCCCCAGATGGAAGGCTGTTTTGAGAGACATGTTTTGGTTATGTGGAATGACATGTACTGCTGTTTGTTAACCCATCTCTGTTTATCCGATTCCTGCAGGTACCCATACAATAACGCATTGCATCATCATATAGAGAGTGTGATAATGTCTTGTTTAGAGAGCAAGAATGATGACATTGTTGATCATCTTCTCCGAGACTGTGATTTGGTTGGAAAATTTCTCAAAACAGATAAACATCCCATTCTATCTGGTGACGATAGTAAGGTAGATAAATGCAATTACCAGGTTGATGCTTATATTCTGATGAATATATTCTTTGGTATATGTTCCATTGTAGCACAATAATCTTAGGTTTCATATTGTTTACCCATGACTAGTCCCCTTTTCTTGAGGTGACTCCTAATGAAAAGATGGGGAATGTAAAAATTGTATGGTAGTGTCTCTACTTGGTTGTTATATTCATTCCAGATTTTGATCATTAAAAAGTTTCATTAATCGTGTAGCCAACTGTACCTGCTGCTGGAAAACGGGCACCACGGGCAGGAAATCTTGGACACATTACACGGAATGCTAATAAGCTTGTTCAGCTGAGAAACAGCCAGAGCCGCATTCAAGCATTTTTTCAGGTGGGTATTATCCTGTAAGCTGTAACTTCTCTTGGTTTGAGAAAGTTTCCTAGCAGTTATCTGTTGCCCTTTTAAAACTGTGAAATTTTCAATCTCTTCCTTTCGTCTTATTGTGGTAGTTGTGTTTGATTTATTCTAAGAAACTTTTCTTGTTTTCCTTAGGAAAATAGCGAATGGAACGAGTGGCAGACGACAGTCTTGCAGGAACGTAATGCAGTTGAAAATGTTTATAGATGGGCTTGTGGGTATGTTCTTACTAAGTATTCATAGCTATCATCTATTGCATTCTATTCAGAGTAACATGGTTGTAGTTATGGTCTTTCCCGTGGCCTGACTTGCAGTCTTGGTGTCCGATATTGTAATTTTACTTAAACTTGTACCTAAATGTAAAAGTGATATAGATCTTCAATCTTCAACAAATATGTCGTTTGTAGACAGAAAGCTTCTTATGATTTGTTCTAAAAATATTAGGTTCCTAACATAATTACCCAGGATAAGTGAAAAAAAATTTGTCTTCGCATGATTTTTTTTTTCTTCAATGCACCTATCCATTTCAAATGTGGATTGTTGTTATACTCTATTTCTTAAGGCGTCAGGTATTAAAGATCCAATTACCTTATGTGGTATAGGAGATTTCTGCTTTTTGACTAAGCAAAGTAGCTTCAAACTTTCATAGAAGGTTTAGCTTCTATGTTCCATTCTTGTTGATTATAGTTCACTTTTGTTTTCTATTGTTTTGCAGCCGACCAACTGCGTTGCATGATAGGACAAGGGACAGTGATGACGATGACCTGACTGACAGAGATTATGATGTGGCAGCTCTAGCGAATAATCTAAGTCAGGCGTTTAGATACAAAATATATGGGAATGAGGATGCAGAAGAGGTACTTAGTATTTAGCAGGCTGGTTACATCCATATTCATCAGATTCAGCTTCTCTTCTTTTGGCTTCAATGTATCATTTAATTTTCACGTTTTAGTTACTGGATCAACAATCCTTCATTTTTGTTGCAGGACCATGGAGCTATTGATCGTGATGATGAGGTAATAATTTGTGTTATTTGTACGTTCCTCAAATGCTATAAAAATTTGTTCCATTTAGTCTTTAATTAGTATCGTAACAAAATTTACTACAATTTTGCAAAATACAGGATGTCTACTTTGATGATGAATCTGCCGAAGTTGTTATATCATCTCTTCGACTTGGTGATGACCAAGGGAGGTGAGTTGGCTATTTTGATATGGTACACTAAATAGCTCACTGGTTTTGAACTGTTAACTATAGTAGATGGAGAAACTAAGATTTGCAAGTGATTAGCTTACTGGGCACTTAAAAGATGATTATTTTTACAGCATCTGGTCACTCTAGTTTTCCACTTTTGACATTTTCCTAATAGAGGCTGTCAAGTTGTGTCAATAGGTTTGCAATTTAATTTGCTTTTTGGTCAGAAGACGAAATTGCATGCGTGCATGTGCTTGTTATTGTTGTTGTTGATGATGATGTGTGCGTGTTTTTTTAATATAATTTTGTAATGGTACAAATATGGAAAAGTCAAATGCATGTATTACTAGGTGAAATCATATGGAAGCTTAAATTTTAGCTCTGCTTTCATGTACTTCTTAAGCTTGTTTTCAAGAAAGGTTGTATGTTAATGGGATGCTTAATTGTTTTCAATCTAAATGCAGCAGTCTATTCACCAATTCCAACTGGTTTGCATTCCAAGATGACAGAATTGGTAATGCGCCTGTTGGAACATCACCCTCAGAGATGATGGAAGACATCAACTTGAATGGAACTGCAAATGGTGGCAATAGCAGCAGTGATGATGAGGTTGTTGTTGGGGAGGATGATGAGCTCGCTGGAAACAAGGATTCTATTAATGGAACATCTAGTTCCACCCCGAATGGATTCAATGGCAGCAGCTCAATGAGCAGTGGAAGCTTGAACCCAGATGGTGCGAAGGCAAGTGCGTCCAATTCCGGTGACATGGGATTCTTTAAATTTGTTACGCCAGACAACGAGGACTTGTTTGGAGATAGGCCTTTACCTGAGTGGGTTGGATGGGGTGACTCGTCAGATTTGCAAGTTGGTGGTTCGAGTGTTAATCCGTTTGTTGATTGTGATAACTCCGATGCTGAAATGTCGAGTCATAATGAGCCGGTGACACCTGGCGTAAGTTCCCCGTCAGGTGCTGAATCTGTTCTACTAAATGGCTCTCCAACCACTACAAGCTCTTCTGAAGGATCGGCGGGAAGTGGTTCTGGCCAGAGATCTGTTGCTGTGCCCTCATTGTTTGAGGAGGATGTTGAATTTGTAGGCGTGGAATTAGAAGGTACCGAAAAGGCTATGGAGCAAGCTCTTAAAGAGGGGATAGTTGGGGAGGCAGGGCCATTGAAGAGAAATGCTATCCAAAAGGTACAAGAGAAGGAGAATTCTGATGAAGGTGCACCTGGAATGAAGGAGTTCAATGATGCAAATTATTGGAGGGTTGATCAAGAGGTGGCAGTTCTTGAGTGATGATGGGTGGATCCTGCTTAGGCTGTTTGAACCCAAAAGTCGGGTCCAACGGCCTTGGGCCCCATTTTTTGGTTGCTAATGGCTTATGCAGCAGAGATAATGTACAGTATATGGGATGGTAGGTTGTGCTATGGTTATTTCTGTTTATTATTGTAATCCATTGTCAATTATTTAATGTTTTGTTTCTTCCTGCAACTGTTTTTTGGGGTTTCCCAGATCCTTCATCTTTATATTTTGTTCCTTCATTTCTTTCCCTGGTCAGAAGTCTCCTAATGTGGGTTTTATCATCATTTTTGAATCTGGACTCAGAAAGTATGATATTAGTTTTGGGTTCATCATTTTTAACGTAATTTTGCTTCGTTTTTGAAGGATGGTCCTGTAATTCACTCTTTGTTTTAGTTTTGCATTCGAGGTATGAATCACCGTTGGCTTATAGAACTCGTGTTAGATGGAAACTGTGTATTCTTCGTTCCAAGTAGAAGAATTATGTGCGACTGTGTATTCTTCACTTTGAACCGCTGAGTTTAGTTTTTTGTGTGTTTGCAACACAGTTTTTCTTGACTTGCGTTGGACTTGAGATAGCGTTAAAGCTGAAGACATCAACTTTCTTTCCATCCTGCTTGACAGTGAAAGGTATTATTGCGTAGTTGGGAGTACAAATTACAAGGCGTCCTTGTATACGTGAAACAGGATTGATTGTTAACTTGGGGAATGTGAAATTTGTTGAATATGGGTTATTCCGGTGATAAAATAGGAAATCTCCCTTCGTTGTTTTTCTGAAAAAAACGAATTGTGATGCCTGTATATACAGAATTCCATTAGGTGGACTGACCTGGATTTAGATGTTCGGAAGACTCGGTAGGCCATAATAATCATCACACTTCTGTTAATAACCTTTTTTTATTTTATTTTATTTTTTTTATTCGAAGAATTCTAGTTGAAGATCGTTGGTTCATTAAAGTCGTTCTTGCAACATTAAACCGGCGTTTCTTCTTTGTTATTGTAAGCACTCTTTACGGTATAATTATGTGGGTAATCTTGGTAAATACCTCTTGAAAGTGCATGAGTTAGGATTTTTATTATTTACTCTTGATTCATAATTTTTTTAATCAAGCAATTACAGTAATAAAATGGTATTTATCAAGAATAATGAGTAAAAGTTTAGACTCGTGCATTTTTAAGGGTAAATTTTGCATTTTTTCTAACCAAATCGATGTGATCACCTGTGGAAGTGGCTAATTAACTGTATTGGCGGCCTTAGTTTGTTCGGGGCATGCAAGACTAAGAGGACGTTTGGTTGGAGGATTCAAATTATGTGATTTGAACCATTTTTTATTTACGTGAATTTTTTGTGAGAAAATACTGTAACGAATCATGAATCATGATTCGAATCAGGGAACGAATCCCCTTACCAAACATCTTCCAAGTGTTTGGTTGGAGGGAGAGGTGCGGGGAGAGGGCAAAGCCAATATTTGTTTGGACTTGGAAGGTGAGAGGTGGGCGAAGAAAGATAGAGGGAGATCTTCTCCCAATAAGTCCATTAATTTGGATCATTCCATTATTAGATTCAAGTTAAAATGATAATTTTAACTTTAAAAAAATTATTAATAAATAATAAAATAGACAAATATAAGTAATTAGATAAATCATAACCATCTAATTTTAATTTTAAAAAAATTATTAATAAATAATAAAATAGACAAATATAAGTAATTAGATAAATCATAACCATCTAATTTTAATTTTAAAAAAATTATTAATAAATAATAAAATAGACAAATATAAGTAATTAGATAAATCATAACCATTCTATCCTTTCATCCTCTCTCAACAAACAACAAACATAAAAGAAAAAAACATTATTAATAAATAATAAAATAGACAAATATAAGTAATTAGATAAATCATAACCATCTATCATTTTCATCCTCTCTCAACAAACAACAAACATAAAAGAAAAAAATAATTATTAATAAATAATAAAGTAGACAAATATAAGTAATTAGATAAATCATAACCATCTATCCTTTCATCCTCTCTCAACAAACAACAAACATAAAAGAAAAAAATTATTAATAAATAATAAAATAGACAAATATAAGTAATTAGATAAAGGAAAATAGTAGAAAATAGGCCAGTGTGAAAAGCTTAAGAAAGTATATAGGCTAATTTTTAGTTATTGAAATTAATAGACCATAACTTGTCAAGTTATGGTTCATAACCAGATAAGTTATGGACAAACTTGTCAAGTTATGGTTCATAGCCAGATAAGTTATGGACAATTATGGACAATAACTTGTCAAGTTATGGTTCATAATCAGACAAGTTATGGACGAAAACAATAATTTAACATATTTATTAACTTATGTAAACTATTGGCCTATTAATTTTAATTCATCTCAAGTTTTGGCATATTTTCCTCTTTTTTCCTTAGATAAATCATAACCATCTATCCTTTCATCCTCTCTCAACAAACAACAAACATAAAAGAAAAAAAAAATTATTAATAAATAATAAAGTAGACAAATATAAGTAATTAGATAAATCATAACCATCTATCCTTTCCTCCTCTCTCAACAAACAACAAACATAAAAGGAAAAAAATATTAATAAATAATAAAATAGACAAATATAAGTAATTAGATAAATCATAACCATCTATCCTTTCATCTTCTCTCAACAAACAACAAACATAAAAGAAAAAAATTATTAATAAATAATAAAATAAACAAATATAAGTAATTAGATAAATTATAACCGTCTATCCTTTCATTCTCTCTCAATAAACAACAAACATAAAAAATTATTATAATTCTCTTAATTATACATATTTCTTTATCTTTTGACTTTCTCCATCCTTTCTACTCTACCCCTTCCTCAAAACGAAACCCAAATATAAACCTAAAAAGTGAATTTTTATTGCGATTGCGGTTAGTCGGGGACCAAGTATAATTGTGACATCATGTTTCCTTTACTAGTCAGCTTAATGACAGCAGGCGTCAAATTATTGGTGGGATTTTATTGCTCAATGATGTGGAGCGACAAGATTTTGGAATAAAGTTATTCAATATGTCACAAGAAAGACAAAATACTGAATGGCGGCACGTGGTTGCAGACTTGCAGTTGTATAGTATATAATTGCTTATGAGCATAGCGGTTAACGATATTGTTAATAGTACGTTTAATTGGCGTTTTTCTTGCAGTTGTCCACAAATATCAAATGCGAATGATTAACTCATCTAATTATATCAGTATGAAAAGAAGTTTAATTACATCTCAAATTTCCATAATAATTTATACAAGTATGAAAATTCAACATGTACTCCAAGTGAAATGCCATCTGAATGTGACTTGCGGATATTAGTTAGTTTATGTCAGATAGGATTACCAGAAACGAAAACTCAACATAGTAGTAGGCGTCAATAAAAGATGGTGTTCATTCAGACACACTTTAACACCAAAGAAAAAAAAAAAAAAAAAGACAACCTAAGACTACATAATGCAATAAAAAGATGGAGTTCAATATCCCATATCTCGTTGCAAAATCCAAAGATCCTAAAAACGATCATTCACAAATCTTAAAAGCTAAACACTAGTGCCAAACTAGATAACCTGACTACGTAATTCAAACTAGCTATCTGCCATTGGATGCAGCAAGGCCATTTTCAGCACTTCGCATCTATCTCCGTAATCCGTGTCCTGCAAAAAGCAGAACCATCAAAATTTCAAAGTTAAATTTACTTGCTAAGTGAGAAATCCGTTGTAAGTTAAATTGAAGGATACGGCAACTAGAAGATTGAAGGTGCAAGTCCCCTTGCCTTCCTATGTTGCTGCTGCCCGATCGGAGGCTAAAATTGTAAGCCTCTTTGCTTTTTTCATAAAATCACTGCAATTCAAGCAAGGTGAAGAAAGTAAAAATCTGAGAAATATGAAGTTAACGAAGCCACATGCATCTCAAGTGCTAGCAAAATATCATGCAGATTCCACATTACAACGGAGGATAAAAAACAATGGATGAAAAAAGTGAAATGCAGAGCAATGCCTGAATGGTTCGTCCCCAGTTCGTTTAGGAGCTCCAGTTGCATCATAGTAAAGAACACGGATCAGCATCTCAGATCTTTCTATTCCAGACAGGTCGGCCAGACTCCTGTACAGCTCCTCGTAAGATCCAAGAACCGAAAGGTCAAGAGTCCACCCTGCATCCTCGGATTCCATGAATACCTTACAGCGACCTGTATCCAGGCCAAATTCAGTGCCCTGGAGGGTGGGTCCTGAGCCATTAGGAATATACTTTTCTCTGTCTGTGTTCCCATCTACTGGACTTTTGCCAAAATCGTGTGAGACTGCGTCGCCAGAAGAGCTAGGGGAGCCTTGCTGCTCAGTGACTATCGGGTGACCAAAGAGGATAAAGTGGTGTGTCTTCACACCATCAGACTTCTCCAAGCTCGGACTAGAGTTCCCTACCGTGAGCAAGCTAGATAAGCTTTCATTGTCATGTGTCTGGCCTGCGATGACGCTATTAGGACTAGTAGAAAGTTGATTTGACAGCTGCACGTTGGGAGGAAAAATCCTTAACTGCAGCGGGTCATTAACTTGGAGATCCAATAAAGGTACTCCAAATAGAACATGCCTGGCTCCCTGTATGCCAACAGGGGTGTTATCAGGTGGATAACACAAAGGGTTGCTGGGACCAAGTGTATTGCCTAAACTTGACAGCGCAGGATATTGGCTGTCAAGAGTAAAGTCTGACTGCTGTGCTAGCCGCAACTTCTTTCCCGGTGGGGAATAGGATGAGAAGTTGACCATGGGCGCGTTTGATATCAGTTCGATCAACCATGGATTGACACGTTGCACATTTTGTTTCAAATCTGGCTCATCCCATGACACCTGCAACATAGAGGATTGTAAACAGAATCTGATGTGAAATAACATTGTAAATACTTTTGAAAAATGAACAGTTTTGCTCTCAGAATGAGATTCTAATTCATAGTAAACTTTATACCCACTACCACAAGCAAAACAGCCGATCAAGTATTGCCTGCAGAATAAGTTCTCAATCAAATAAAGCCAATTCCAGCATCAATATTTTCAAGAAAGCCTACAGAAAGAAAACAAAGCCCGGCCATATATCCACTATAACAGCGGCAGATGTTGGTGTTTCAGACCAATGGAAAAGATCATATCCAACAAGGAAAAGGGGTGGTAGAGGATATAAATCCGGAGGACATCTCATTCTCCCTATCTCTTGTACTTTCTTTTGGTATATAATCTAACATATCTATCAGTTCCTTGAAAGGAAAAGGACCATAAACGGAAGTATGGTTTATTAATGAAAGTTCAACGGGTGTTCCTTTCAAGAATTTATTCAAAGCGCTAAACATAAATAAAAATTGCAAGTGAAATTCTCTTTCCTTCTAGATTTCATCAAGAACGTTTGTTCAAAAGAGTCAAAATTCAACAATTTACACAAAGTAATACACAAAGGCAAAACTAATACAACCAAGAAAAGAAAAGAAAAGAAATTCAAATTCCATACGAGAGATGAGAACGAACATCTGGCTATTCAAATACCAATAACAAGTCTCCGACAAAATACAAAACTCAGCAATAAATTGCAGAAGAATTACAGAGAAGAGAAAACGGTACCTGAAGAAACCGCCATGGGGAATTAGGCCAGTGAATTGGGTCAGCAGGCGAAACTGAGGCTATGGTTCCCAATGACCAGCTAATCCTTGAAGAATAATCGTCTTCAGATGGCATCTTGAATCGCATCCCAATGCTCCACGAAATCCCCAAGGCCGCTCTCACGGCCGAGGCCCTGACGCAGAACTCGGCGGCGCCGTCACGCGGGTAGTAAACGACGTCAAATGGCTTCCCATTGGCCGCCAGAGTCACGGCTTCGAGAACGTCTTGAGGCGAAACGACACCCTTTGCGGATCCATTATTGTTGTTATTGCTGTTACAGTAGGTCCTTCTGCCTCGCTTAATCCCGACAGAGATATTCCCATCCTTATCCCTGACGAAGACGACGGAATCGCCGGCGACGAGCTTCCTCTTGTTGACGAAGACGCTCCAGCCGGTTGTCAACAGATGCCGGCGCGGTGACCCTCGGTAAATGTGTTTGAATTCCCAAACCTCGCCATGGACGTCCCTCACGGACAATTGCTGGCACGGCGAATCCGTCAAGTAGTCCAGCTTCGGGAAGACGGTCTCCGCCAGGTACTTCGGGACCGAAAACCCTCCGCCATTGTTGGAGTCCGACTGGGTGAGGACCTTCCCGACGAAGCACGAACCCTCGGCCGCCGCCGGAATTCCGTTATCGTCGTCGCCGTCGGGGAGGCCGTCTTCTTGGCCGAGCGGGACGAGGCTAATCTTGGCGAAAACCTCTTCGGTCTCGAGGTCGACCATCAATTCGACGGCGGAGACTCGGCAGAGGAGGAGCGGCGGGACTCCGAGAGAGGCGGCGAAATCGGCGGTGGCGAAGGCGTGCTCGGCGTGACCCTGGGGACAGTAGAACACCTTCGAGTTCACCCTCGGGACTTGGGCCATCCGACCCGCCAACGCCTGCCATACCAGCGCATCCAAGATTTTCGTCTTCATCGCTTCTCTCTCTCTCTCTCTCTCGGACAGATATAGAGAGAGAAAGAGATTTTCTCACTGAAAAAGAAAAGGGTACGAAGAAACAATGCGACGATATAACAGTCTCTCTTTCTTTCTCTCTCTACACTCTCTTCCTAGTTTCTCTTTCTCTTTCTCTTTCTCTCTCTCTCTCTCTCTCTATTAAAATCAGAAATTAGTGCTAATATATAGTAGTTAGTTTAGTACAACCCTAAAAAAATCCACCGTTAATGATCACGATTAATTTTTTTCTTTTCTTTTCTTCTACCAGATAATTCCTTCGAGAAGGTGTGGTTTTAAATAAGGGATTTATTAAAAATCAAATTTTAAACGTCCGATTATGTGATCTCAAGGGGGATTCAGTTGAGATATTCGAGGAAACTGTTGCAGAAAAGACACTAAACTGTATAGACACAAGTCCCCTGCCAATATTACATGCTTTGAAATTAAAATATATTTAAAAAAAAAAAAGAAGAAGAAGATCGGTGATGATAAGGATTAAAAATATTTAATTAATATTAGTGATCTGCCGTTCGCTTTGCATATTTAAATTTTAAATTTGAGTTAAAATGTGATATTTTTTAGAATTTTTAATTATAATAAAAAAAATTAAATATGATATTTTTTAAAAAAATTTAATTATAAAAATTTATAATTAAAAACTTAAATTTGTAAAATAAACGAGATTTAAAAAACTTGTAATTGGACCTTTTTTTTTTTCTTTGTCAACTCTTTTTGGTTTATTAATTATTATTTTGTTTTGAACGAATGGTTTTTTCCTTTTTTGGTAATTAATGGGATGTGATAATGTCCACATGACACATCTCTTCTTCCCATCTTCACAAAATTCCAGGTGTTGCACAATTATATTATCTCTTTAAATAGAATCTTGTTGTCTTTTTTATGCATTAATTAAAATTATGAAATGAAGAACTCTGTCGTGTTGCAATTTTTATGTTCGGAGCATTAAAGACGCTGCAATAAATTACGACATGAGATTCCAGTCAAGACACAAAAACATGCAAATTATGCAGACAATAGCTCATTATGTAGTTATTTTAGCACTTTCATGGAAATAGAAAGACTAATTTCCTATACCAAACTCAGAATTAAAATGTTCAAAACTCACTCAATAAATGCATTTGCTTGCTTAAAATGTTCACTACAAAATTATTTGCTGATGAAGTTGAATATGATGATTTTTTTTTTCTTCCAGGCATGGTTTTAAGCAAGTGATTATTAAGTTTTTCTTCCGTTTACTTATTTTTTTTTCTTTTCTATTTTGCTACCTAGAATACATTATTAACCCCACTTTTTGACCAATTAAACACTTGCATGTCAATTTTGGTTGTAATTATATTATGTGATTATTATTTGATTAGTTGAAACACTAGTAATGTTTGTACCCAAAATGAAAAAGAAAAAAAAAATTGAGAGAGGGAGATTGAAGTTATAATTTTCAATTTGTCAACCGCTCTCTCTTTACAATTATATATATATATATATATATATATATATATATTTGGTCTTTTCAACCGCTAGTTTCACATAATACCTCTTAATTAGTTTTCTATATGAATTTTTCTTCCACACACGTAATTAACCAAAATACATATATGGTTCACACGTGCATTGTCAATCTACTTAATGTTTTTGTTTATTTATTAATCTTATACTTTCAAATGAAACTTATCTAACTTTTTTTTTTCTAAAACTACTTTTAGTAAAATTAGGCCCTATTCATTTCGCTAATTCGAGTTTAAAATTTGAGTTTTGCTACAGTAAAAAGTTTTCACAAACAGTCACATCTAACTTTTTTATTACAGTAAAAAACTCTCACATAAAATCACATCTAAATTCGAATTAAAAACTCGAATCAACGAACTAAACGGGCCATATATATATCTTTTTTCAAATGTGCAACTATCTAATATTTTTTCTTGACAAAAACCTTGTCGGTGGCAAAATTAGTGGTGGTGAAGGAGTGCGCGGTGTGATCATAGGGGAAGTGGAACACCTTCGAGATGACTCGGGCCATCCGACCTGCGCATGCATGCCATTTGCAACGAATCCAATGTCATCGTATTCATGGCTTCCCTTGTTTCTCTCTCCCTCTTTAATCTCAAACAGATATAAAAAGGCAAAGTGAAATACTCACTGAACAAATTACGAAGAAACAGAAACAATACAACGAAAAATAATTAGTATATTAATAATTTATTAGTAATATATTTACTAATTAAATAATTAAATTTTAATTAGATAATTAAATAATTAGTAAATTAATTACAACTTTTTATTTATTATCATATTATTTTGATATATTACATGATCAATTTTTGGTAATTATTATTTAAATAATAAATAATTAAATTATTGATTAGTATATCACGTAATTAATAATTATATTTTAATATTAATTATTCATTGAGTAATTAATATTTATTTATAATTTAATATTAATTATTCATTGAGTAATTAATATTTCTTTATAATTTAATATATTTACTAATTAAATAATTAACTTTTAATTAGATAATTAAATAATTAGTAAATTATAATTACAAATTTTTATTTGTTATCATATTATTTTGATATATTACATAATCATTTTTTTGTAATTATTCTTTAAATAATAATTAATAATTAAATTACTGATTAGTATTTCACGTAATTAATAATTATAATTTAATATTAATTATTCATTGAGTAATTAATATTTATTTATAATTTATCAATTGTTGAAAAATTAATAAATTAGTATCAATATATTATATGAATGATTTTTTAATTGTTAATTAATTATATAATAACTTATTGTTAATTATTCCATTTTAATATATTATATTTAATTTGTAGTAATTAAAGATTGGGCATGGATTTGATGGTAAAGATTGGGCAAATGACGAGCAGCAGGACTCTGTGAGAGGCGGAGAAATCAGCAGTGGTGAAGGCGTGCTTGGTGTGACCGTAGGGGAAGTAGAACACCTTCAAGATGACTCGGCCCATCCAACTTGCAAATGCCTGCCATTGCAGCGGATCCAAGGTTCTCGTCTTCGTGGCTTCCCTCATTACTCTCTCCCTCTTCAATCTCGGACAGATATGAAAAGACAAAGTGAATTTCTCAATGAAAAAAAGGAATAACAAAAACAATATGACAATATGACCGTGTTTAGAATTGATCCTGTTTTTATTTTTTACGTTTTTTAAGACAAAAAATGAAAATGTTTTTAAAACGGTGTTTAGTACAATAAAAACAAAAAACAGAAATGAAAATGATTTTTTAGTTTAGTGTAAAATGAGAGAGAAATGAAAAATGACTTTTAGTCATTTTTTTATTTTTTGTTTTCGCTTTCTCCTCTCTTGAGCAAAAAGAGAGTGAGAGATTAATGAGTTTTTTTATACTAAAAATAATCTCTTAATAAAACGACTAAACTCATTTTTAAAAATAATTTCTGTCTAAACTTGAAAATGTTTTCATTTTTATATAAAAAAAATAAAATCATTTTAGAACGAGGTAACACGCCCAATAATTTCTCTTTCTCTAGGGTCTACTTTCTCGTCCCTATTAAAATAATAAGTTAGTGCTAATTTAGTTAGTTTAGTACAACCCTAAACATTCTCTAAATCTTATGAGAGCAATACTTGTAAAGGCCGGCCTCGTTCACTTCGCTGATTCGAGTTTAGAATTCGAGTTTTTCTACAGTAAAAAGCTCTCACAAACAATCACATCTAACTTTTTTGCTACAGTAAAAAGCTCTCACATAAAGTCATATCTCAACTCGAATTCTAAACTCGAATCAGTGAAATGAACGGGACCAAAGTAACCCCAGTCCCATATTATGAGAAAAAACAGGAGATGTCCATACATGTGAATATATTATTTTAAGAGGTTTAGTCCACGATATTGTAAAGGTAGAAATTGTAGTTTGTGACTCTTCTCGCAAAAACAAGCATTGCATGTAAATCTGTTGACTATGACAAGTTTAGCTGATTACGAGACAAATGGATAGAAACTGTCAATTTGTCATTAAGGCATCGTTCATTTTATCGATTTGAGTTTTCAATTTTAGTTTCTACAGTAAAAAGCTCTCATAAAATACCACATCTAACTTTTTTCTGCTACAGTGAAAAGTTCTCATAAAATATCACGTCTTAACTTGAATTAAAAAGTCGAATCTGCGAAGTAAATGAGGCCTAAGAATGTTTGACATACCCTTCTTTCAATTACTCTTTGCTTTCTTTATTCAGAATCCTAAAAACTTATCCTCGTATTGTTGTTACATTTTTTTATTCATGAGAATCTTATTATTATTATTATTAATTTGAATACCACCCAACATGATGTTATTCAAATTCCCAGGAATCTCAAAATTATGAGAATCTTTATTATTATTATTATATTATTATATTTATTATTATTATTATTATATTTATTAATATTAATATTAATATTTTATTGTTATTTTTATTAATACTAATAATAATAATAATATTATTATTATTATTATTATTATTATTATTATGGATCTTCTTCCATGAGAACAAAAAAACACAGTAATGTAATATTCTTGAAAATTTGAAAAAGATTCCGGTATGGAACCAAACACAGTAATGAATTATTCTTAAAAATCATATTACCCTTTATCACTTTTCTGAAAATATAATTTTTACTGATTTTTGCGTACCAAAAGCCCCTTAACATCCCAATGAGGCTCTTCTTCGGTCTTCCTCTCCACTAGGAGCTGATCCAAAGAATATATATGCCTTTCATACCCCTTCTTTTTTATTAAGGAATAAAAAAAGAAAAAAATATTAATCTTATTAATATTAAATTATCTCCGATACAAATGTTGATAATCGTGTCAAGTTGGCGTCAAAAAAAATATATATGTGAAAGCAACATATCTATTATGTTTTTTGACTTTTGCTTCAATGCAAAAATAATGTTTCGAATGCTAAATGTATTTTTAGTACAATAATTACGATTTGAAAATTAAAAAAATAAATTTTTAATTTTAAAATAATTTAAAATGCCAATATTACAATGATTAAAGAAAACAATAAACATATTAATCACTAACAGTGAAATACTAAATCTGATGTATTGATAAAACAAAAGGATAGACACATCAATCAATAAAAAAATGTTAAAATTTGAAATATACTATATTTAAGGGTAAATTTACATCAAAAATAGTATTTTTATTTAATATCAAGAATAATATTACAATAAATCACTTCAATATTAAACTTTGCCATTCACATATATTTATTTTTCAACATCAAGTTATAAAACGTAATCAACCAGAAAACGTATTCAACAAGAAAAAGAGAAAAATAAAAGGGAGAAAGAAAAATAAAATAAAATTCTCCATTCCGCATAGCCTGCCGCGTTGGACCCAAAAGCAAAAGGTAGCAAGCGCAAAGGCAATAATACCCTCACTCGAATGAACAGAAATTTCTAGAAGCGAGGATTTTGAAGTAATTTAGCAAATGAGAAATCACAGGTATCGGAACCACGCGCTCAAGTCCCTTTTTTATGAGTCTTTTGGCCCTGGAAGACTCGAGTAAAAGACAAAATCACGAATTTGGGAATTAGGGTTTGCGATCAAGAAGAAAGAAGGAGAAGATGATCGAGGTGGTGTTGAACGATCGGCTGGGGAAGAAGGTGAGGGTGAAGTGCAACGACGACGACACCATTGGAGACCTGAAGAAGCTCGTGGCGGCTCAGACAGGCACGAGAGCCGACAAGATTCGGATTCAGAAGTGGTACAACATCTACAAGGACCACATCACTCTCAAGGACTACGAAATCCATGACGGGATGGGCCTCGAGCTCTACTACAACTGATTTCGCCCTCCTGCCGTACGTATGTACGTCGTCGTAGTCTTCGTTTTTCTGGTTTTCGAATTTGTTTGTTTTCGAACCTTCGTTAATGACTGTTTTTAGTAGTTAATCTTAAAATTTTCAATTATGTATACTTTTTAGTTGATCGATTTACTAGCTTTTGATTATGTATTATTGGCTGAGATGTTCTCTCTTTCTTTATGTATTGTCGTTGTTGTTTTCTTTTGGGTTTAATGTTTCAATTTCATCATTATTGGTAGCTTGATTCTATGATGAGAAATATCGGAGGAAAGGCATTATTTGCCCATGATGGGTCCTATATATGATTTTTAGGCATAACAAATTTATCCTGTTTTAAAAAGAATTATATTGAAGGCGTTTAGATTGATCTGGTCCTGCTAAATAACACGGGATTTGTTTTGTTTTGAGTAATTTATTGTTGGAAAACTAGGAGAAATACATGTCTAATTCTGATAAATAAAATTTTGTTGGACTTTGCTCCATGTAAGTCTTGGCACGGTAGGGTTGCTATTTATTGAATGCTTGTTTTATAGCTAGTCCTTGCAGAGAAATATGGTTATCAAAGTTTTCCTAAAGCATCAACTAGCTCATCTTGGAATATTTGTACTTCTTGTCCTTTGCCTTTTATATTTTAAAGAATGCTCATCAACTTGTGAGTTTGTGGAATTAGTAACCTTATAAAAGTTACCTGAGAAATGTTTTAAGAATTTGGAAGAAACATAATTATTAAGTACGGAGACGTTTAATACTGAGGAATTTCGGTAAGGATGAGGAAAGAGCAGATAATGAGTTTACATGTCTTTGTTACTGCTTATTGTTTAGACTTGTTTGAGTTTTATGCACTTTTGCATTTATAAGGTCCTTTCTCTAATTAACTCCATTCTTATATGTGGAACATTCACGCACAAGAAAGAACAGGAGATATCAGATCTTGTTTGCGGGTTTCTCTTGTATGTGTTTTTGTTTAATTTATATATATATATATATATATATGCATGAATGTGTCCAATTATTCTATTTTTCCTATGACAATTACAGCCCAGCCCTTTTGTGTATTTGTTCTAAATAGGTACAAAGTGCTTCTTACCTTAGTCAGAACTTTTCGTTGATGTATATTATTTGCTCTTTTCACAGGTTCTATACACTAGCGAAAGCTTGGGAGATGGATGCCATTTCTAAATCTCAACTTGTCCGAATGAACTTGCTGTTATGATGTTGGTTTACCTAAAAATGTCCTATACTTTTCTTATGCTGGTTGGCACTTCATTACTTGTCTAGATGTGCCAATCCAACTTGCCTGCGAGTCTTTAAGTGTCTGACTTACATAAATTTAAATTTCAACTCTTTGCCGTGTGTCTTGTTATTCAATATGTGATTGTGGCGTTTTATGGTTTTTGCACTTTGACTCTGAAATCCATTTTATAGCCATACATCTAAAGAATATTCGCATGTTTAACCTTTGACGTTAGATCATTAAAATGCTTTAAGTTTATATTGAAGACTGGAGACGCTGTTGCCATGTTAATCAGGGATTTGATATTATTTCATTAATAATTAACAAAATTTAGGGTTGTTATTAGGCGTGTGTATTTGTATGTGTGTATAGCTTTGTGCGTGTTTGTAGGGTGTGTGTTCATGTGTATTCTATATGCATGCATAACATCTATGTTTACATATAATGCGTCAAATGTAAATTACCAATATATTACTAAAAACAAAAAGAGAATCATTATATATTATTCTTAATATTTGGAACTTAATTGAAAGACGCGTGGGAGCAGATAGAGCCCCTTTTTTTTTTTTTTTTTTTAAAAAGAAAGAAAAAATAATAGTAGGAACGTGTTGCTGGAGCATGTACCAGTTATCTGGCTTCCAGACTTAAAATATTTGAAGTTTGGACTTTGTTGTCTTCTAATAAATAAGATTAAGATTAGGAAAAAGAAGTCAGATATCTTTTAAAAGTGTATGAGTCAGAGTTTTTATCTCTCTTTTAATTGATAATCTTTTTAGCTAAGTAATTATACTAACAAAACGGCATTAGTTAAGAAAGAGTGATAAAAATTTAGAGTCATGTATTTTTAAAGATAAATTTTGCAATTTTCTAAGAGTAAGTCTCAAGGGGGAGACTAATCTCAAAAATGATCATTGAAGTTTATATTTAATCTTATTTTAGTCATTGATTTTTAAAACATCCAGTATTAATCTTGAGGTTTTTTTTATTTTTTATTTTTTTTTTATTTTAGTTTTGGTTAATCTGTTAGGTGTTAAATATTTGACATAAATTATGAAAACAAAAGTTAAATCTCTATAGATAATTTATAAATTTTAGTTGTTTTCAATTTTGATTCTAATTTACATAGATTTTTTAAAATATTTAGCTAACAAAAGGACTAAAATGAAGTAAAGTAAAATCTTATAGATTAATTGTGAGAGGTTTTAAAAGTTAGAGATTAAAGTGAGATTGAGTGTAAACTTAAAAGATTATTTGTGAGATTAATTAAAAAAAATTAAGCGTGTTTCTTTTTAATTGGTATTTCCTATTATTAGATAGATGCCAAAAACAAAAATATTGAACCAAATCAAAGACCGGCTAGTTTACGGCTTTAACTATCAAATGCCTGGTCTGTAGCATAAATTGGGTAGATATTTAACCGTTTATTTTATAGGTTCGAATTGAAAATATTATGGTAAACAGAGGTTTGAATTGTGGTTGAATTTACGAAATCTCTTTTAATATCTCTAGCCGGAGGATTACACACGCAAATGACAAATTTTAATGATTATGCATTTGATTACTGATGCTTGGAACTGTTGGAGGGGATTATAGTCCACATCCCACTTTTATTCTCTTGATTGACATCAACTGCTAATGTGTCTGCAATATGTTTTACATCTTTTCTGTATTCTTTGTCCGTTCTTTTGCCCCATTATCTCTTTATCTTTCCCAATCGGATCTTATCAACAACCGGCCATCTTTTCTTAATTACCTTTTTTTTTTTTTTTTTTTTTTGCCTGGAAATTTCCCTAATCTCTTTGCAGTAACTGGATTCTTTTCTACACGAACCCAAAAAAAAAAAAAAAAAAAAAAGAAAAGGTGCTTTTTCCACAATTTTATTTGAGTTGTACCATTGTAATTTAAATATCTTCATTTTTACCCATGGTAGGCAGTGATGTTATGCACCGACCAACCAAATGCTTAATTGTAAAACAAAAGAGATTTGTTTGGATTGGCATTATTCTCGTCGTTATTCACCTTGGAAAACTCCTTTCATTGTAGTCACTTTTCCATTACCTTTGATTCAAAGCTGCCTTTTGTCACATAATAAAAGCAGAAGAGAAATCTAAAAGCATAAACAAAACGAAATCGCTAGACAGAAAACGTTTTTTTCAAGTCTTATTTAATAACTGAAATTTGGGCGATAAATAAGTCCGAAATAAATTAGATATATTTTTATAATGTAAGAGAAAATTATAGAACTTACTCTTAAATAATGCACGAGTTAAATTTTTACCCTTCATTATTGGTTAATACCTTCTTGCGAGTACAGTTATTTGATTAAAAAGATTATTAATCAAGAATAGGGATAAAAATCATGATCCATATACATACACCTTAAAGAGTATTTGTTTCTTTTCCCTATATTGTAATTGTTCTTTCTTTTTCATCATCTTCTCCCATCTTCTATCCTTTTGGTCGATATCATAAATTGAAGGGCTCATCAGACCATCTATATCTAACATGTAATTCTACATTAGAGCTATTTTGTGCTCCAATATATAATGTTATTTATAGTGTTACTGTGATATATCTATTATTTGTTGTCATAATAACTAAATTTGGGAACTTGTAAAAGCAATCTCTTAAATAACTTAAAATGAGAATATTGTAATGGTTAAGTGAAGAATAATACGTTAATTAATAGTGATCAAATGTCAAGATTTAACATATGTTATACATGGTGTTAAATTTGGTACTAGCTGCAGTTTATGTCAAATTTTGCACTAAAAATAACACAATATTATAAAGTGATTTCCTATTCAAATACTAAAATTTAGCATCAACACATTAATTTAGCACTATATTAAAGAGGCTACAATGGAGCATAAAGCATAATCCCAATTCTACTCAAAAGATTGACCCAGTCTCATTGTCATTCTATCAAAAGTCTAATATTACAATAGTGCATTGACCAAACAAGGATCTTGAATTGGAGTGATGAAATATCGACCCTTGAAACTCGAACTCATCATGGAGAAGAAAAAATAAAGACAATTGGGCACTTATTAGTATATTTAGACCACGTTTATTTCACCTATTCGAGTTTTGCTACAGTAAAAAGTTCTCAGAAACAGTCATATCTAATCTTTTTATTACAGTAAAAAATTCTCACATAAAATCACATCTCAACTCAAATTAATAAACTAAATGAGCCCTTATTATAGCCTTACCTGTAAAATCAACGTTACACACGTGGCAATGCGGGGGTTGTGAAAAGATGGATTGCCAAAAGGATGTCCTACAAACATTCATTGTCGCGCATGCATTCATCCTTTCCACTTGTCTAAGGATTCATTCTTATGCAACTTCTTCTCGTCTGTCTTCTAACATGTAATTTGCTCGCCTAATTTGGTCCACATTCTTTCATTTTCTCCCGAAAGATGTTTTTTTATCAGGATTAGATGCAAAAAATGCTTCTTTCAAGTTTTATTTGAAGATTTGCATAATATCTAGGTCCTAGTTCAACATTTAAGGGATGTTTAGTTGGAAGATTCAAACCATGATTTAAATCATGGTTCATGGTTCGTTACAGTATTTTCTCTTATAAAAAATACACGTAAATTAAAAATAGTTCTAATCACATAATTTTAATATATGAACCAAACGTCTCCTTAAATATTATGGGCAATCAAGACATTTTGATCTTGTTAATAGATATACTAAATTTCTCTTGTCTGTTTTTCACCAAAAAATAAAATAAAAATTCTATCAACTGTTTGTTTTCTTTTTTAAATGAAAATTTCTATCAACTGTTAATCAGTGAATTTATGTTGAATTATTTTAGTTCAGCTATACGTAATCATTTTCCACCTAAAAAGTCAACGAAACTAAAATTAGTGCGTATTTACATTCCGTTCTTAAAAGCTCAAATTGTTGTCTGCAATTTCTCCCAAAAAATTAAAATGGTGTTGTCTTGACTATTAATTATTATTTAGTTGATTGCGGATAGGCATGTCCTTTAGGTTTTAACCACCCAACTGTTGAATTTGATGAACAACTTTTCAAATAAATCCGGCACTTGTACTGCTCTTCATATCAAATTCGGATTGTTAAATTTATGACAACTTTAACATCAATAATTCTGGTATGATACGTTTTTAAAGTCAATATCAAATGTAGATTTTAAATTCATTTCATTTGCAAAATGTTATCGTTTTAAAACATTACATTTTTTAGTGTT
>NW_010358078.1:179765-187665 GCF_000414095.1 Morus notabilis | reverse complement strand
ATATATATATATATATATATATATATAATGGACGAATTTTGAAGTTCCTGTAAGAGTTCATGTCGTTTCACGATATACTATCATTTTTCACAACGGTATCGTTTACAGAAATGTTGCCGTTTTCAAAAGTTAGTTTCGTTTTTTATTGATGTTCACGTGGAATGGTATATCCCCTGGTTCCAAAATTCTTGATCTTTTCGGCTTTACAAAGATATGTGAATTGATATATACCTAGTTTCAAAGTTCTTGTGCAATTTTTCATATATTGGCCTTCTAGAATGTCTTGTCGTTTTCCAATGTACTTTCGCTGTCAATATATAATGTCGTTGTCTAATATTTTGTCATTTTAAACTGTCGTTTACAGGAAATGCAGTAGGTTCGGGTTTGTGATGTCGTTTTCACATTATTGTGGTTTTAATAGATGTTGTGGTTTTCTGGATATTGTTGTGCATACAAATTAATCTTGTTAGAATATCATCGCGTTGGTGTCGGATTAAAATTTATTGTCGCTTATGGCATGTATTGTGGCTTTTACTTTCTTCTCGTTTTTCAGAAATTAAATATCCTGGACGTGATAATATGATATCGAGTTCATTTTGCTTTACGTCACTCGGAATTATGAGTCATTTTCTTCATACTATAGTGCGAAAAAACAAAAAATTGTTACTACAAATTATAATTTGTCTTGTTTAAATATACTGTCGTTTTTATGTCATACGAATTGCGTAAGATCATCATTATCGCTTGTTAGATTTCATGTCGTTTTAAATGTGCTATTGTTTGTACTGATTATCTTTTTTTTTTTTTTTACAATTTTTTGTTTTTTTCAAATTTGTTTGTATTTTTTTTTTTTTTACCAATTTATGTTTTCTTCAAATATGTTTGTTTATAGGACTGATTGTGCTCTGGATTTTTAAGTTACTGTCGTTGGCTCCTTGGAATTATCGTTTGTTATAAATATAATTCCCAACCGCATATTTTACTGCGCTCTTAATATGCAACCTCAAGCTTCCATTAAACTATGTATGTAGTTTCATGATATAAAATATCTGGAATCACAATGCCATTTTCAAGTTTTGTTTTGGCTCAAATTTCTCCTTTTGCAGTGCTTTTGTTAATATGTAAGGAAAATAATGTGGATCAATGTCGAATGCCCCATAAAGTCGGATTCAAATCTGTTATTAAATTTTTAGTGTCCTAATTAGTGTCTAACTAATTAAATCATATTACATCATCTCATAATAAACACTAAGAATTAGTTAAAAAGTAATTTAAACTTTTTACATAACGTAGTATAATTTATTCGATTAAATACCAATAAAGACACTAAAATTAAACAACATATTTGAATCCCATGAAATCATACAAAGGACATGCCTCATAAAAATGAGTCCACTAACAATAAATTCAATTCAAACAAATTAGTGTAGTCTCATTTGTATTTGTATGGGAATAGGAGTTTTATGGTCCATGGAGAGATATAAAGTTAGTGGTTGACAATATCGATAGGCTAAACGTGTTTCATTCATAAACATGTTTTTGACCATGTAATGCAAATCTTACTTGATATTAGGAAAAAAGAGAAGAAAAAAAAAGTTTTTTTTTTTTTAAAGAAAAAATAAAAAAACTAGACAACTGTGAGTCTGTGATGACTCGAAGTTTTCCATTATGTCAAATGTGGATGAGCAATGAAAACCCATGTCCATCCCAATGAAAGAAATCCCAAATCCCATTGCATAAAAGATGGGAACTGAAAACAGGGAGGAAAACTTGGAAAATGAATGTGCTTCGAAACATGTTTCTGCCTTTACATATTTATCTATGGTTTTTAATGCTTTTTTTTTTTTTTTTGGTTCTTTTTCATGATGAAGTACTCGCCCTTTAATTGTTCTTATTTCTACGAGGCTCTTACTTCAAAGTCTTTGACTAATTGACTGTCTGACCTTACTTCTTTCTTTAATTGTAGAAAATTATTAGTGTTCATTCAAAAGATCTCAAGTCTTATTTTGACAACATCTCTTAATTAATTGCTTAACAGGTCATACTTTATAAAATTAATATGCTTCATTTACATGTGTAGTAGGTAGGCCCTAGTGGACCATGATTTTAATGCAAGCTGTTTGGAAATGACATCCAAACGTGATTTTACTTTTACATCTCTTGATATACTATTGTTTCTCCTCACAAGCTAAGAGAAATTGAAGAGAATTGAAAAATTAGAGACAAACCCCTCCCAACCCATTTTTGTAAGGCATACACCAATGTTTCAATTTCACTATGAATAACCACAAATATATATATATATATATGTATATATATATTAGAAGGTATTCTAATGAAGAATTTTCGAAAATGTTCACTATATATACACATTGTTCTTGAAATGCATTCTATACAAAACAGACCGTGCTTAATGTACGGGCAAGTTATATAACATGGTGGTTGACTAGTTAATAAGGTCTCGTTCACTTCGCGGATTCGAGTTGAAATGTGACATTTTCTGAGAGCTTTTTACTGTAGCAGAAAAATTTAGATGTGACATTTTCTGAGAACTTTTTACTGTAGAAACTTAAAACTGAAAACTCGAATCGGTGAAATGAACGAGGCTTAAGTTTCACATTGCTTGTTAAATAGATAGTACATGAAATAAATTGTAGTATCATCATATTAATTCTATAATATCATTTTGCAACGTAATTAGGTCAAAAATCCGGTTTATACGAGGCCTTTCCCCAACTAGAGAAGAGATTTTTGCAAAATTACTACGTATGAACGAAATATCATTGTGTAACGTGTATTATCGTCAATCTTCCAAAGGATATGTATTATGAATTCAAGGTTATCTCTAAAGAGCAAAATAAAGTAGAAGCGACAACTTTTTTGATCGTTGAAATGAGATTTAACAAATAATCATGCATTGATAAAACTCTTGAACCAATAATAACTATAAGCATTAATTTCAAGTTTTTTTTTTTTTAAAAAAAACTAATAATAAGTATTGATTTCAGTGGCAAATAACTATTGATAAGGTAAAATGGATCGTGAGAGTCAAAATCCTACAAAACGCAAGCAAGCCAACGACCAAAGAGGCCCGGCCACCAAAACGGCGTCACAAGTGCTAGACTGCACGTGCACCTTGTTGATCTAATCAATTACCTCCATGGGCCCCACCCCCACGTGTGCCTTGTCCCTCAACTTGGCATTTCTTTTCTTCTTGTTATTATTAAATATTAAATATAAGAATTTTCTGGGAATTTTCAATATTTTCACAAAATCCTAATGTTGACATAATATAATATTAGAACAAACCAAAATGAGCGTCCACAGAATTCAAAGGCTGGACCAATGGGACCAGACCAGACCAGACCCAGCTTGGCCGTCAAACTGCCGGAACAGTGAGGCCAGGCCAACCTCATGTTTTGTGGGATCTCAGATCCCCAAGTTAAGTGAGTGGTCCTTTTATTATTTAATATTGCTCTTCCAACCCACACCTCGTCACATATTGCGTATACTTTACAGTATTGTATTCCATTAGTGATCAGTAGTATTTGACGACTGATGTGACAAAAAGGTAAACAGACATGACACGTTCCTCATCTGAGAAGGTGAAAGTTCGGGCCACGTGACTCAAGTTCAATCGCAAATTTTGAGTTGGACATACCTATTTTAAAAAGGGAAGGCCGACCTAAGCCGGCTCTAAAGCCCTACAGCCTAGGATCGGCTCATAACTTTATATGGTAATTTTTTGTTCTTTTTTGTAAAATGATAATTAGCTCGCTCTGAATAAGTTTTTGAGCTTAACACCTCAGTTCGTAAGTTCATATAGGACCTGAGCCAACAGTAACAGGTATCGGATTAGCTCGTTTAGCTTTGACCAAACTTACGGTTCTAGTGCCCGCCTTTAGGATTTTCAACAAACATTCTTGTTAATATTTAGGACGTGATATGCTAATATTAGTCGTTCCTCTCTAGATACTATTTGTATTTTTATAATTAGCTCGCTCTGAATAAGTTTTTGAGCTTAACACCTCAGTTCGTAGGTTCATATAGGACCCGAGCCAACAGTAACAGGTATCGGATTAGCTCGTTTAGCCTTGATCAAACTTACGGCTCTAGTGCCCGCCTTTAGGATTTTCAACAAACATTCTTGTTAATATTTAGGACGTGATATGCTAATATTGGTCGTTCATCTCTAGATACTATTTGTATTTTAAAAAAAAAAAGACATGAATATCACACGCATTCCCACCGACAGTAACAATGTGAAAATTTTATACTGTTATGCTTGGCCTAGTATTATTGTTCCAAAGTATCTTTCATGTAGTGACACTCTTTTAGGCCTCTCCAATTGTCAAATTGACACATCCACAGACTCTTATGATAGAGAGGGGTTTTGTTATTAAAGAAAATATTAAAATCCTTTAAATTACTGGTCAGACAATTGAACTATATATGCATATATACTTTGGTTGTCGGAAATTAATCAAAACTTTTGAAAGCGCAAGTCAAAGTTGCAGGTCTGCCGGAGACTGAATTTGTCAAGTGATTATACAGTTTCTGACGTCCATAAATTCCATAGGGGTAGAGACAAATTTCTGTGAACGAGAAGTGACTTTTTCTCTTTGTTTTCTCCTAGTTCTACTATGGGTTACGACACTTTTGCTTCTTTTGATTTCCCTTTTGTGTTTCTTAATTTGTATTTTCTTTCTGTTGGGCCATTAAAGGCAAAGGTTAAAAGACACTAGTAATGAAGCTCCCTAAAGAGGAGGCATGGCATCTCCTGGTTTGACATTAAAAAGCAGCAGAAGCTAATCGGATAAAGTCAACTAGTAAATGCCAATTCAGAGAGCCAGACGCTCAACTTTTTAGCGAACAAAAAAAGCTGTTTCGTCTCATACTAAAAGTGGTTCGACTTGTTCAGAAGGATCCGGTAAGAAAGTGGGTCAATAAAATTAATCCATTTGTTGTCTTTATGCAAATGGATTAGTAATATCTGATCCAAATTACAAAAAAGAATTACAAAAAATTATATGCAAAATAGATAGCCGCTAATAAAGACGTGACGATTCAAAACAATATCCTATCCTATCGGTAGAGTGTTCTTCATATGGTAGTTACATGCATAATTCTCGTAGTAAATGATGGTTATACAGAAACGAATAGCAACTTGAAAAGGAAAGAAGGTATATTCCAATAAGTAATTTGCAGCTGAAAATGACTGCACAACAAAATAGTAGGGCCTGCAATCACTAAAGAAGCAAGCAAAGCTAGCCAAGTGTGACCAACAATTAGAAACAAAAGCAGTGAGGCTTTGAAAGGTTCTTGACTTGCCGTTGAATAATTGGCCTGCAATCACCAGAAAGCAAGGAAAACCTAGCTAACGGCGTACGATCAGTAATTATTAATATGAAACAGATATTGCCACTGCCCTGGATGGTCGGATGACAGTTGTGCTGTTTAGCTGCAATGCTAAAAAAGTGTATTTAAAAATGTGTATTCCAATAATTGGGTTCTTTCTTTGCATACAGTAAAAGCTTACGAGCATAAGCCAACCACACAGTGCGGTCATTATGTTTGAAAGAAAGTTTTATTAATATCTCTAACTTTCATATCGAGGAAATATTAATCAGTCCCTTTAGGATCTCTTAAAGCAGCTCAGTTGCAATTTCAGTTCCAGATTCAAAAATAGACCCACATCCCCAATAAATGATGTAACCAACTTGGTAGCTCACATGTTTTCTATGCTACTCTCTCTAGAAAGCACAAAAAATGCTGGTTCTCAATCTCGTCAAGACATGAATGACGGTAAATTTCTCAACACAGAAAAAAAAAAAAAAAAATGCACTAGCACAGTGCTGGAAGTCAATTGCAGATATTAGTTCAAGTCGGATGAGCTTTGAGACATGGAAATTCACCATACTGAAATAGGATATTCATTAAAACATGTACATGTAAACCGAGAAACAAACAAGTACCGGATGGAGTTCAATAGTCTTTTTCTCCATTCAAGACTACGAAGTTTAAGGATCCCTCAACAATTGTTCATTCTTAAAAAATAATAATAATAATAATAAAAGTTTACAAGAGACACACTAGATCACGCAAATATACTCAAAGGACCTGTCTTGTTTGATGCGCCCAGCCCATTTTCAGCATTTCGCATCCCTGTAATCCGCGCCCTGTGAAACACATATAGAATGGGCAAATTTGCAGTGTTAATAAGTTAATACAAAGGTAAAGGAGCCAATCTTATTATGTTTGTAATGAAATTTGATAAAATTTTCCTATTATTTAGGAGTGAGGAATTAATTGAGAAGCAAGCTCTTACTTACCTTCCCATATTTTTGCTGCCCGAATCTGTTAAAATGGTCAGCCTTTTTGCCGTCTTCATAAAATCACTGCACTCAGAACAAGGTGGAAAAATGTTAAAAGTCCGATATATAAAGATGATGAAGCCAAATGCAGCAAGATATCACAAGGGACAGAAACAGATGATGAACAAAAAGAAAAAAAGTTAAGGTATCAAACAAGACCTGAATGGTTCATCTCCGGTTCGTTTAACAGCTCCAGTTGCATCATGGTAAAGAACATGGCTCAGCATTTCCGATCTTTCTATTCCAAACATGTTGGCCAGCCTCCTGTACAACTCCTCATAGGAGCCAAGAACAGAAAGGTCAAGAACCCGTCCAACATCCTCAGATTCCATAAATACCTTACAGTGGCCAGTATCCAGACCAAATTCAGTAGCTTGAAGACCCTTAAGCCATGAAATCCCAGTATTTGATGAAGCCTGCTGTTCAGGTAGAGATCCTGAGCCATTAGAATGAAATTTCGCACCTTCTGGATTCCCATCTGTTAGACTTTTCCCGTTAGAAACTTCTGAGACTGTGTCACTAGAACCATTATTGGAGATCTGCTGCTCAGTGAGTATTGGCTGACCAAAAAGTACAAATTGATGTCTCTTAAGTTTAACACTATCAGATTTCTCCAAATTCTGTGTAGAATTTCCCATTGTGAGCAAAGAGGATAGGCTCTCATTGCGGTTTGCATTGCCTGTGATGATTTCATTAGAAATTCTAGAGTGTTGATTCAACTGCTGAAAACTGGAATGGAACAGCCCTGACTGCAGCTTGTTGTTAAGGTGGAGATCTGATAAAGATATTCCAAATAGAGCATGCCTGGCTCCCTGTATGCCTGCAGGAGTGTTATCGGGTAGATAACACATGGGGCTGCTGGGCCCAAGGGGATTACCTAAAAACGACGGTACCAGAAATTGGCCGTCAAGAGTAAAGTCAGGGTGTTGCGGGAGCCGCAACTTCTTTCTTGGTGGTGAGAATGATGACAAGGGGATAATGGGCATATTTGAGACTGATTCAATCAACCATGGGTTGACCCGCTTCACATTATGCAGTAAATCTGGTTCATCCCATGTCACCTGCAATTTAGTAAATTGTGAACAGATGTAAACATAAGCTCAAGCAGAGAGGATTTCATACTTAGTGGGGAAATGTAAATCTAAAGCATATAAAGGAAACCTGGGGTTTTCCTTGAAAATGATTACTTCCTAGGCATGAACTCACTCTTTGTTTTTTAAATATTTGGTATTCAATCGGAAGAGTTCAAAAGATCAAGAGCCTATGCTTATGCTTGACAACATTTGACTACAACACCACAGTACTCTTTTCTTACCAAAGAAGTAGATTTGGTTAAAAGCTCAATGCGACAACACAATCGATAAAAGACTGGCAAAATGTTTCGAAGGTACAGAAATGTAGCAAACAAATTGCAAAAAGAAATTGAGATTCAGAGACCAGTAGTAATAAGCAATACCTGGAGAAGCCGCCAGGGGGAATGAGGCCAGCGGTTCAGGTCAGCAACGAGAACAGAGCTTATAGTTCCC